>NW_027040834.1:0-206142 GCF_037179485.1 Ochlerotatus camptorhynchus
AGCATTGAACTTTATCAGAAATAAAATTAAATGTTCCATTCTACTGACACTTGCTACTCCCTCTTCTGTAGGCAGTGGAAGATGATTTATAAATGGTACAATACCATCTACGCTTTTGTTTGCTGTATTGAACTTTTGATCTGTTATTTTTTATGGATTTGCAGATAGCAGAGATACCGTTGAATATTTCTATTCATTTGTTTTGTACACCCAATATGAATATCGGGATATTTGGTCGTATAGTATAAAACGTGTATACTCTTGATTAAAAACCAAAGTCTGTATCAGAAACATTCTAGAAAATACATATAACACTTATCTTGAACGAATTCGAAGCGAAACATACTTTTGTTGATGCCTAGTAAATCATACGAACTGGAAGTGTTTCTAGCAGTTGATCCTTCGCTCCTCCACAACACATTCAAACATGTTCCTCGAAATAGGGGGATGAATGTCAAACAGAGCTTGTAAGAGGCGCCTATATTTACTGCCTACCTATGCTACATCTCTCTGGTTGCTGGTTAGGTTGAATAGAGAGTTCCTACACAACATTCAAAACCATTTTGCCCCATTCACAAAACCATGTTTGAGAGTTTACACGTACAGCTTCTTACATTCCAATTTGAACGGATGTATTTGAAACCTTGTCAGGGGGATACGAAGAAAACGGAACAGTTTACACGGAACAACACCGCACAAGCGACAAATAATCTACCGGCATTCTAATAAAAACCGTTTTATATTGGCTTATTTGCCACTGAAGGGTAATGTTGTGGAAAAATCCTTTAAGCCTCAGGATGAAGCTGAATCTGTTTATTTATTGCGGTACACATAGCTATTAGGAGATGTGATTAACAATGAGCTGGATATGGTTCACCCAACCGAGGTTTTGTATGATAGCTGACGGTTGCCTATGAAATGAGTGTAATGTAATGGAGCTGAGCTAGGAGTAGTTACCAGTTTTGGCCAGGACGGTGGAGTCGAATTCAGAAGGATTTTAATGATCTGAGCAGACAAGCCGGAAAGCAGTCTATCTTCAACTCTAACTCTATGATCACAAGATTGAATCCAGAATTCACCACATTCCTTGTCCTGTGCTACATAAAATTAATTGCATTTAAAGGTATCACAGACACATCAAAAACTGCTGAATCAAAGACTTACGGAATTTAAGAGACTGAATGATACACATGACTAGCTTTCTAAGACGAGAAAAAAATGTATGAATTTTGAGGAAGGATTCTCGAACGCACTATATTGTATAGATATCTATCTTAATAACTTATTGATAATACGACATGATCCAAAGTATTATATTCCAACAGATGACAGTTTTTTAGTGGTAGTGAAATTTCTGACCAAATAATACATTGCGACTAGACTAATGTGATGTAACAATCATTGCACTTTATTTTAAATTCTCATGTGATTTGAAGTGTCAATTGATGGGTTTTAGTCCAAGCCAGAGACTGACCACTTCACCCAGAACATGCCCCGATATATCCAGTGAGGTCTGCACTGAGGGCACTGCATATAAGCACTGAGGGCACTGCATATAAGCACCATTGCACTTGTTTTGCAATACTTATGTAATGTAATGTGTCACATGATGGATTTCGATTCAAGAAAGAAGTTGGCCACTTCCACTGGGATAACCGGAGAATATCCGGATATGTCCAATGTGGTCCTGGTCACTTGATACAGCCACATTTGCACTTGTTATGAATTCTCATGAAATTTGAGGTGGCGCATGATGGATTTTGGTTCAGGACAGAAATTGACCACTGACCCTGGGGTTCTCAGAACATATTCCAATGTGGTTCTTGGTACTTGATATAATCACCAATGATCTTCTTTTGAGTTCTTGATTTCAGTTGTCACATGAAGGGTTTCACACGATTCAGGCAGTTTTTAGACACACGAGCCGTATTCACCAATTCCAAAAAATATCGTTTAATGTGACCACAATACCTTTTGGTCCAGTAGTTGATAAGAAAAACGTCGTCAAATTGTATACAAAATACACATATCCACACATCCACACATAACTTTGAAAAAAGTGATGAATTTCTGATAGGCCAAAATATGAGACTGTGCAAAAAATGGTAAACATCGCTGGTCGCGCAAATGATTTGAAGTTTGTATGGAGATTTCGGTGAATTAGTATTGGATATTATTAATTTTCACAAAAATTGCTCTAACTTTGGCTTTAGTAGTCCAATCCAAACCATGAAAAAATTAGAATGCGGTTGTCATGACAATGACAACAAGTCTGTTGCTGATGAGAAGAAATTGGCGTTTTAGACTTGCACTGTTAATTTACCCTATTACGTTATTAGTTCGCAATTCTATCTTTTGTGATACATTGCAAAAATGATCGTAACAATAACAAACATTTTGGTCATTGTCATAGCAACAACAAATTAAAAAATGGCATCATTTGGACACGTTGGAGCAAAGTTAGAGCGATATTAGTGATTTTTGCAACTCTTCCGCAGTAATTCCCATACAAATTTCAAATCATTTGCGTGACTTCTAAACCTTCATCAATCTTTTCCATTTTATACACAGGTCCTATTTTCGGGTTATGAAACGAACTGGATGACCTATCCGAAATTTATTACTTTTTTTTCAAAATAAAGTACCCTAATGTACATACAAACATACATACATTTTCTGATCTCGTCGAGTTAAGTCGAATGTCAAAAGTCGGTTTTCCATGCGATATGTATACCGTTCTTTGTGAGAATTGTAAAAATTGGTTTTTTATCAACAAAACAACACATTTCCATACACGGAAAGACAAACCAACTACCCAACGCTTGATTTCTTTCAACTCACTATTGAGTTAAATTGGCCCTCACGTCGATGTCAAAAAGAAGGGGTAAAACAATCTTCAAAGGCGGAAATTTAACGTTAAGTTAGTGATGTACAACTTAATATTGAGTAGTTGGAAGTTGAAGTTGGGTAAAAACAACTTAGTAGTAAGTAGTTTGTTTACACGTGTGCGAATGAGAACTAATTCAAGCCGTTTTAACTCATAATTAGTTTCCCGCACTCAACCTTCAACTTGGGTGAATGGAACTCAATATTAGGTACTTTTTTCGTCCTGCGTTCATTTTCTTTGATTTTTTACTACACTGTAAAAAAAACATCATGTTCATGTAAAGTGATTTGCTGTTGAATTTGCACTACTTGCCAAACCTTGCAATTTGATGTGCAAATCCCTTGGAAGAGCATATCGAAGCATGATGAAATCAACAGCAAATCACTTCATTTTAGATTGTATTGTACATTGTTGTTGATGTGCTGTACTTTGAACTCGAAATGTCAACCATACTGATATTAACAATCTATCACTTTAAATAATTTATCCTTGGATTTAATTTTTGCTGAAAATGGGTTTGAATAAATATATAGCCTTGTTCATTCTACAAGCCTTGTGTTTAGGTTCAGTGTGTTTTTTTCATTACGAGCCGCCAGTGTTTAAGTAGCTGAATGCTGTAACATCGTATACATTTCTCTCGTTTTTCTCTCTCACCAATACAATCTGCATACTACGGCAGATTCGGTGATAGGCTTAGAAAAGTATAGAATAAGAAACGATTTTAATATAGTTTGCTATCAGCCACCACTGAGTTTGCAAGAGGAAACCAAATTGCGCGCAAATATACTCTGTCCTAGAAATTAGAAACAAAGTTTGTTAAGTGTTTGGTGTTGCAATAAATTATCGTCCCTCTGTGAATGTGTTTCGTTTGACCGTGCGAAGAATAAGTTGCGTATTGCAAACTGTTAGGCAAATGACGGCCGTAAAGCGGTGAGAAAAGGTTCTTCCCCAACATAATTTGGTGCCGTGACCAGGATAATTGTGGATTCCTGGACTTTTCGGGGGCTCATCGCCATCTCCGTGATCGCCATTCTGTCCGGTAACAATACTGCAGAAATAACCGCCATCTTCGGGCGCAGTCAAAGATACAATCACCAATTGTCCGCGACAAAAAGGAGTCGCCATCACGATCACCTCTGGAACGATTTTGCAAATTGTATGCTGCCATTACGAAAATACAAGGCCTAATTAATTAGGCAGCAGGTAATTAGCTTTCCAACGTGATTAGTAGCCAACGTAGGTGCGTTTAGATTTTCGGTTTTGTTCTCTCCTTTTAAAACGCACATGTCGGCTGGTGGATTTCGGCGTTTCACGACTCCTGATATTACGGTCAACGGATTCCACGCTGCTTCGTGAGTGCTATCGAGGACAATCACCATCGCTAATCTATCGCGAAGATCGCTAAGGGGTCATCGATACGGAACATCAAGTTCTTGGTTATTTTGAAACTGTTTCTGGCTGAGTACGAGATTTTGCATTAAAATACAAGGCACAAACTTACCTTGGTCAGATGGACGATGATAGGATGAAGCAACAGCTCAACATCCGGAGAACCACACTGCTTGCGTCACTCAGCCGAGCGGAACAATTTCTTCAGGCATTTGAGGCTGGACGGGACGCTCTGCAAGTCCCTCTGAGGCTGGAAAATTTGGAAATCGTGTGGCAAGGGCTGGAGGAAACTCAAAGGGAACTGGAGGAAATGGAGACGTCGAATCAAGGCATGGTGAGGAATTTGAATTATCGTTCTGACTTTGAGTCCAAATTTTTTGCAATTAAAGCTGGTCTGCTATCTAAGTTACCTCCACCTATCAATCAACCAAGCAATCTCCCTCTAAATCCCCCTACTCACACTAACTCTGGTCTGCATGGTCTAAAATTGCCAACAATAGCTCTGCCTGAATTTAGTGGTGATTACCAAGATTGGCTAGGTTTTCATGATACGTTCCTCGCGCTTATTCACTCCAACCCAGAAGTGGCTGACATTCAGAAGTTTCACTATCTGCGTGCTGCTGTGAAAGGTGAGGCTGCTCAAGTAATTGAATCCATCGCCATCAGTGCTGCGAACTACCAACTCGCTTGGGAGGCTCTCGTGTCACGCTATTCCAACGAGTATCTCCTCAAGAAGCGGCACTTACAAGCTCTGTTCGAGACTCCAAGGATGAAACAGGAATCTGCAGCGACTCTACATGGACTTGTCGACGAATTCGAAAGGCACACGAAAATTCTGCGACAACTAGGGGAGCCTACCGATACCTGGTCAACAATGCTGGAACATCTACTCTGCACCAGACTGCACGACGAAACGCTGAAATTGTGGGAGGATCACGCGTCAACAATCGATAAGCCAACATACACTAACCTAGTTGACTTTCTGCAGCGGAGAATCAGGGTTCTTGAATCTATCGCCGTCAATCATGAGTCTGTTCCACTACCTCCGAATTCGCATAGTATTTCGCCTTTCTCTTCTGGTTATGGTTCTTCTGGTTCACAAAAATGCAGCAAGGTTTTTCAACAGAAGATGTCTACGCATGCTGTGACGGAGAATAATACAAAGAAAGGGAATTCCGGTAGTCGACCCAGCTTTGCAATGCGCCAATTCAAGAAGCTATCTCTTCAGGAGAAGTTGAATATTATAAACACAAAACGACTCTGCTTCAACTGCCTCCAAGATGGGCACTACGTTGGCAACTGCCCTTGCCAAACCAACTGCCGAATGTGTCAGAAGCGTCATCACACGTGGATCCATCCTGGCTACGCAGATTCTTCTCCAAGTAGCAACGTGGTTCAGTGCTCTACTAGTGAGCCACAATTTTCCACTCAAGCAAACGTCACCGTGGCCAACATCGATTCATCCACCATGGATTCATCTACCTCTGCGTACGTCAACGAAGTTCAAGCAGTGTCATCTCAGATCTCTCGAAACAGCAACGTCTTCATGCTCACCGTAGTGTTGGTCATCGTAGACGTCCACGGGCAAGAACACCTAGCAAGGGCCTTGCTAGACAGTGCTTCCCAACCCAATCTAATGACGGATCGTATGGCACAAATGCTGATGCTCAAGCGGAAGAAGGTGAATGTACAGCTGCAAGGACCTGGGGGAATTTCGATTCGCGCATCAGATTCTGTCCCCACTCAAATTCGTTCTCGCAAGGAGGATTTCACACGTGACATTGAATTTCTCGTCCTGCCTCGAGTGACGTCCGCCATGCCTGAGCAAGACGTCCCAATCGTCGACTGGAAAACCCCGAAGGACCTGTTCTTGGCCGATCCCAACTTCAACAAGCGTGCTGACATCGACATGATCATCGGTATTCAACACTTTTTCTCCTGCTTCACAACAACGGCTCGTATCCAATTAGCGAAAGATTTGCCCGAACTGGTCGACAGTGTATTCGGATGGATCGTTGCAGGCTCTGGTCATCTCATTCCAACATCTCCCGATTCCGCCACTTGCAACTTCACTGCAGTTTGCCTGGTCACACTCGAAGAGAGTTTGGAACGCTTTTGGAAGCTAGAAGAATTACCTCACAGTTCTGACTATTCTGAAAAGGAGAGGAAATGCGAAGAATGGTATAAGTCAACAGTCTCACGTGATTCTTCTGGTCGCTATCAAGTTCGTCTGCCCCGTCATCCGGAATTCAACACCATGATAGGGGAATCCAAAGCTGCTGCCATTCGAAGATTCAGGGCTACTGAAGCAAGATTAGAACGAGAACCCGATCTTAAGAAGGAGTATCATAAGTTCATGGAAGAGTACTTGTCCCTTGGTCATATGCGATTAGTTCCCGAAGATAAAATCGACGACAAAAACTCGTACTACCTTCCTCACCATCCAATAGTGAAGGAATCCAGCACCACTACGAAGGTACGTGTCGTCTTCGACGGATCTGCAAAAACATCAACCGGATTCTCGTTGAACGACGCCCTGCTCGTTGGACCCGTTGTTCAGGATGAGCTGCTAGCGATTATTCTACGTTTTATGACGTTTTCAGTTGCAATTGTGGCGGACGTGGAAAAAATGTATCGCCAAATCCTGTTGCATCTACTAGATTGCCCGTTCCAGTACATATTGTGGCGCTTTTCGAAATCCCAACCAATCCAAGTGTACCAGCTACTAACGGTCACATACGGGCTCGCTCCTTCTTCCTTCCTAGCCACTCGAACCCTTCTGCAACTAGCAGAAGATGAAGGTCCAGCATATCCACTCGCTCTACCAGTTCTCCGCAAAGGTTTCTATGTCAATGATTGCGTTGCGGGTGCTCAAACCATCGAAGAAGCCATCAAGCTGCGAAAGGAACTAGACGATCTTCTCAGGAAAGGTGGTTTCATTTTACGAAAGTGGGCTTCGAATAAGCTAGAGGTGCTCCGAGGACTAAGCCAAGATCAAATCGGGACACAATCCATCGTAAGCTTCACTCCTCAAGAAAGTCTGAAAACGTTGGGTATCGTATGGGAACCTGAAGCTGACAAGCTGCGATTTGACTCGAAGGTCACTCATCCGGACAAGCCTGCTACCAAAACGTCCATGTTATCATCAATCTCCCAGCTTTTCGATCCACTAGGGCTTGCTGCACCGATCGTCGTCCGAGGAAAAATGCTGATGCAAGAACTATGGCTCCTTAACTGCAGCTGTTACCAGCCTGTACCGGACGTTCTTCAATTCAAGTGGGGGGAGTACTTCAGTTCGTTGGAAAAGCTCACTGAATTTCGAGTCGATCGCTATGCATTGTTGCCACACGCCAAAGTACAACTCCATACGTTCACCGATGCATTGGAAGCTGCATATGGGGCCTGCATCTACGCTCGTTCTGTTGACTCTTCTGGTAACGTCCGTGTTCGACTCATCGCATCGAAAACTCGAGTTGCTCCGTTAAAACGTATCACTCTACCTCGCTTGGAGCTATGTGGGGCTCTCGTCGGTGCTCAGTTGTACGCCTATGTCAGCAAAGCTCTTCAAATCGAAATCTCGGATTCTTTCTTCTGGTGCGACTCAACTGTCACGCTACATTGGTTGCGATCACCTCCAAACAACTGGAAAACGTTCATTGCCAATAGGGTCTCGGAAATTCAAACTCTAACGCATGGATTTCAATGGAATCATGTCGCCGGTTCGGAGAATCCAGCGGATTTGCTGTCACGAGGAATGGACGTCGACGATTTCGTTGTAAGCAGTTTCTGGATGCACGGTCCAGAATGGCTATTCAAAGCGAAAGAATATTGGATCAACTCAGCACTACCCCCAGCACCTGAACACGAAATGGAACATCGCAAGGTGGTGGCGACTATTACACGTACAGCACAGCAAATCAACGAAGTATTTGACCGCTACTCTGCATTCTACAGACTCAGGCGCATAACTGCATATTGCCTCCGGTTCATCGAGAATATTCGGCATAAAGCGCGCACCCAGCCATTGGTATCTACTGGTCATCTACCTAGTCCAACGCTCACCATTGCTCAAATATCCTCGGCTGAAGATCTTTTGGTTCGTCTCGCTAAGGCAGATGCGTTTCGTGCAGAGTTGAAAGATGTACAAAAGGGAAAGATGATTTCTAAACATTCGCCAATCTGTGTACTTAACCCCTTCCTAGACCCACAAGGCACGTTAAGAGTAGGGGGTAGGTTGAGATTGTCAGACCAGCCATTCAGAACGAAGCACCCAGCCCTATTGCCCAATTCCCATCCCTTTACCCGCATGCTCATACGTACCCACCACGTTAACCTGTTGCATGGTGGTGGCCAGCTCACACTTGCCCGAATTCATGAGAAATATTGGCCACTCCATGGAAGGAGAACCGTACGCAGCGTCCTACGTCAGTGCATTCGATGCGCGAGAGTCGATCCCGTCCAAACCCAGCAGCAGATCGGCCAACTGCCTGTGCCTCGAATCACTCCAAGCAGACCATTCACCGTTACCGGAATCGATTATGCTGGACCCGTTTACCTTCGAGCACCACACAAGCGAGCACCCTCACCGAAAGCGTACATCTGCGTCTTCATATGCTTTTCTACGAAAGCGGTACACCTCGAACTAGTCTCGGACCTAACAACGGCGGCATTTATGGCAACGTTGCGCAGATTCATCGCGCGCCGCGGTTTCCCAGCGCATATCCACTCCGACAATGGAAAAAACTTCGAGGGAGCCAAAAATGAGCTAAATACTTGCTCTCTACAAGTTCCTACGTAGCAAGAAGGAAATGAATGTCATCGAATCTGTCCTGGCTAACAACAGCATTACTTGGCACATGACACCACCGAAAGCACCTCACTTCGGCGGTTTATGGGAGGCCGCAGTTAAGGTCGCTAAAAAGCAGCTGTATCGGCAACTAGGAAATTCTCGCCTCCAATTCGAAGCCATGTCAACGGTGCTCACACAAATCGAGGCCAGCATGAACTCTCGTCCACTTGTTCCACTATCGGAGGATCCTGAAGACCTTACTGCACTGACACCCGGCCATTTTTTGATCGGTGCACCTATGCAATCCCTGCCTGACCACGACGTTCGTTGCATCCCTACCGATCGCTTGAGCCATTATCAACAGCTGCAGCAGCTGCATCAAAACTTCTGGCACCGTTGGCGTACTGAATACCTACATGAACTACAAAAGAGCCAGAATAACTTTCGTGCGAACAGCGAAATCAAGCCTGGACGTCTCGTGATCTTAGTGGACGAAATGCAGCCTCCACTGAAATGGCCCCTCGCTCGAATCGTGGATATCCATCCGGGAGAGGACGGTTTGATTCGAGTCGTGACTCTGAAAACAAACAAGGGAATTGTAAAACGACCCATCGTCAAAATTTGCATGCTGCCACAGGAGGAAACCGACGAAAACACTTCGTTGCTGGAGCCATCCGCAGGAGATTCTTCACTACAATCTGTTCCCACCGTTGGTCCTCTGATTACGGATACGTAAGAGATTGTCGATGTAATCTTAAGTTGTTGTAAGAAACCTTCTGCATTTGTACTCGTTGTCCCAATAGTATAGAATCAGTTGTTTATGTTTAGTTTAAATTGACATTTCAAGGTGGTGGCGATGTTTAGGTTCAGTGTGTTTTTTCATTACGAGCCGCCAGTGTTTAAGTAGCTGAATGCTGTAACATCGTATACATTTCTCTCGTTTTTCTCTCTCACCAATACAATCTGCATACTACGGCAGATTCGGTGATAGGCTTAGAAAAGTATAGAATAAGAAACGATTTTAATATAGTTTGCTATCAGCCACCACTGAGTTTGCAAGAGGAAACCAAATTGCGCGCAAATATACTCTGTCCTAGAAATTAGAAACAAAGTTTGTTAAGTGTTTGGTGTTGCAATAAATTATCGTCCCTCTGTGAATGTGTTTCGTTTGACCGTGCGAAGAATAAGTTGCGTATTGCAAACTGTTAGGCAAATGACGGCCGTAAAGCGGTGAGAAAAGGTTCTTCCCCAACACCTTGTTATATGTTATTCAGAATATGACCATATCATATTACTACCCAGATCACATGTTTCCAAGTGACATTGAACAACATCGCAAGGCTTATAGCAGAAGCAAGGCGAGACATTGAGCAATAAATTTGATAAGCTTGATACTGTTTTGTAATCGAAATTATCTGAATAATACACTTTTATTGACTACAGCAACAATTTCGTATTACTCACGCTCTAAAATGCAAATTATTTCGGGTGGAGATGGAGAATTATCGCTTCTCTCACTTAACTTCATTTGTTGTTGACTTGCCATCTTCGAGAGTAATGTTTGTCATGTGCATTTTGACATTTGCTTTCAAAAGCTAAACTAATAAACAAATTCAATGGATGAAAACAGTGGTGCCGATGCAAATGATAATCATTTTGTATTAAAGATGTTATACAGTACATATTTTTCAACAACAAATCACTTGGTTTCAAAACGCAAATAACTTGAAAATCAATCATAAATCACTTCGATTCGTAGTGCCGCATAACAGACTGAGTCAAGTACAAAAGCATTTGGATTAGATGTGATAACTTTTTACCGTGTACCATTCTGCCGTGAGCTCGATAGGTAGGATACGAGTGAAGTGCATGGTAAGTTCAAGCGAATGTGCTATAACGTAGTGACGAATATCACAAACTCGTTGTTTTCCACCTTGGCTAAAAATCACTTGAACAAAGCATAAACAATGGGCAGAGCTGTGAGCAAATAGCACAAATAGTAAAGATGTCATCCTATTGTAGTAGCACCCCTGTGAAGCGCACCTTTCAATGTCGAGACCCAACATCTAATTGTTATTGGTGGTTATTTTTAGGTGTCTTACTTAGACAGTAGTAGTAGTCTGCCATAACTTTTTTTTTAAATCAGCATGAATCGTGATGCAGCAATCAGCACCAGAGTGTAAAATTATTTACTGCTTAGGCTGAGTGTAGGGTAGCCACATAGTATCCTAAAGGAGGACATGTCCTCCTTTTCACTAATGTTTCTTCTTTTTGCCCGAAAATGTCCTCCTTTTTAATCCTTGCATTTTTTTCCAGTAACAAAAAAATATTTGTTACTGGAAAAAATACAGTAATATAAAATTGTTTTCAAAGAGCTTATTTGTTTAATTATGTCGCAACCTCATCTTATCTAGCAACTGCCCTTCGATGGTGGGACTGGGAGTATACTACAGCTGTCAACCCCCCTACATTTAGGCTGCGGTCCATTTGGTGAATTTCAAATTTTCAAATAAACCTGCTATTCTACCAGACTTATTTCAGAAAAACCAAGAATCAATTTTGGAAAGGGATTCTCGAACAGTTTAATTTATTTTCGAAGTGGCAGTAAAAATTCATCAAATGGAACACAACCTTAGGCTATGTTCCATTTTAGATTTCGAAAATAAATTATAATGTTCGAAAATTTCTCTGTTATTGATCGTGTGATTTTCGAAAAGGTGTTGCCATACTGAGAGCGAAGAAGCACGTGAAGCGTGAAATCGAAAGTAGGAAATAATAACAATAATAGGAATTCTTTTGTATACAACACTAAGCGCGCCTCTTCGCTGCCACCATGGCAGCGGCCTTAGAATCCTATGCCGAATCAATGATAAAATTAACAGGTTTCTTAGATGATATTTGTTGGTTTCAACCAAAAATGTTCAATTAATTTTGAGAATTTACAGCACTGGTGCTCGGCTGTCACTCCTTTACTTCCCAATCATTCAGACTCTCACGAGGCATTGAATGATTAATGGGCGGGATGGCAGTTTCTATTCATATGAAAATAAATGACTGATTGTTTTGCGCACTGATCAGCACTGCAAGAGAAGCTTTTTCAAAACAAACTGCTGTCAACACATTCCACATTTCCACTAATGGCGCTGCTATAAAATAAATTCTTTTTCTTGATTCTAACAGACCCAGCTTTACTCGTTCAATTGAAATCCCAACTAATGTTTAATTGAACGTCAGACGCTCAAGAAAATCATTAGTGAAAGATAGACTAGGTTCAAATCGTAGAAATAAAGTGGAATGAAAAGCGGCCCGAAGTGTCTTTTCTGGGAAATGCCCGAAGTTGCTGGAATAGTATTCAAACTACAATCTGGAGTGATTACAGCGAATAAAGTATTTATAAAAATGAGTATAAATGCATGAGAGTGTTTTTCAAAAAAGTGTTAAAACAAGTGCTACCAAGGTACATTTAGAAGTGGTTACTTACTAATTTTCCATTTGTGTGCCTCGTGAAAAGCTTTGTGCTCTTTTAAAGGGTTGTAATTAAAGAGCTACACACAATGTAGATCCCACTAATTAAAACTAGGGTACGGGTAAAGCTAGTCTGCAATCAGCTCATTATAAAATATAACTCAAATATCATTAGCCAAATACATCCCTAAGCCATAAGTCCACCGTTGTATAATTGGCAATGCATCCGTGTACTGAATGGGAATTGGTGGTTCGAATCCCACCGGTGCCCTTAGATTTTTTCGCAAATTTTCTCTTATCGATGATATATATATATATATATCATATTACTTCTTAGTATCTTCTAACTTTCTCATCTATATATATAAAAATGAATTTCTGTCTGTCTGTCTGACCCTTATAGACTCGGAAACTACTGAACCGATTGGTGTGAAAATATGTATACAGGGGTTTTTGGGGCCGTGGAAGGTTCTTATGATGGTTCGAGACCCCTCCCCCTTCTGTAAGGGGGGACTCCCATACAAATGAAACAGAAATTTGTGCATAACTCGAGAACTAATCAAGCAAATGGAACCAAATTAGGCATGTGGGGGCGAGTGTGGGGGTATAAGGAGATAATCATAGGGGGTAGCCCCTTAGATAATAGGGGGAGGGGGCTACGTACAATATAGCATGCTTTTTTTTAAATCGGCGCATAAACTCAAGCTAATATTGAATCCCGAGCAAGACCGGGCACAAACAGCTAGTAAACAATAAAAATCTGACTATAAGTCGCTAACCGTAATTACAAGTAACTTTTTCTTTTCTTCTGCTTTCTTCGCTTCCATGATATGCTGTTGTTGATCAAACAATTCTATTTCCATCAATTAAGTCGGGTCTTTACGGTAATCGAACGGATTCTGAACCTGGTTTGCTTGTTCTTCTTTTTTTATGTTGTCTTCATCCGGGGTCGTCTCGACGATTGCCATCACTTTTTCGTTGAGCACCTTAATCGCGTCCGCTGATGCACCTCCGGCTACCACTCCTGCGTATGAACTGATGTCACTTTGATCATCATCCTACTTCCGTTTAGGTGATGCTTTACTGGCTGTTTCCCGGCCATACGCTTGGGCAGGAATTCATCCGGTCACCCACGAAACAATGCACACGCTCTTGTTTCCTTCATAGAATACATGTTCCTTACGATTGAGGAAATGCAGCGATGTAGGAATTCCCTTTCTCACATCCATATATGCTCCACGTACTCAAGTGTAATACCCAGCTCTGGTTGGAATTTTTCACGGGCAACACTTGTACCGTATTTCCCCAGCACCAACGCTAGATCTTTGTCGGGAACTTCAGGTGGCAGATCATATACTCGTACATATTGAACAAATTCCCCCTCATTTGACATGCGTACCTCGACTGCCTTTCCATCATCACAATGGGAAATTAATTGCTCAGGGCTATGCAGAAATGCATGTCGAATCGTCGAACTTGAATTTGATAAACAGGGATTTCTCCTCAGCTATTCTGTATATAGCTTTTATCTGGACAAGATAGCGCCTTAGCAAAATCAATCATTTCGCCTAACGATGGTCATCCAGCACCATTTCCAAAGATTGTATTTTTCACTTCCACACCCAACCTAGTCTATACAAATGTCAAATGGCAAATGTCACTTTCAATGAAAAATCTCACGTGATATTTACAGAGATACTTCTGTCACTAGCGTCAGATGAGAAAACGATGATAGAGATGATGAGAGCTTTTGAAAGCTCATTGAATTTTTCGTCATGACAGAACGTGGCAGTGTTGTGTTCATCGTAATATCTATCTCATTTATTGCTTTTAAAGTTACTTGTACCGAGAAAATCTTAATAATATATTCACTCTACCGATTACATACACTAGTAAAAATCCACACATAACTAATAGAAAATTTCTATAAAATATTAAGCATAATATTCATTTGGCCACACATAATTAGATATCATGGAACAAAACACATACAGATTATGTGTCATATAAACAGTATGTGTGATCACATATAGAGATGATATGTGCAAGTGAGATTTATGTGTCTGGTATATAGAAACTATATCATAAATTTAATTGCAAAAATCTATGTGTGGAACACATAGAAACAATCATTGACTTTTTCTCAGTGTACGGTTGCTTGCTTAAATTCATCTAAATCAGTTAGAAATGTTGATGCCAAAACCGCATAAGAATTACTCTCATGAGTGCTTGATCATTGGAAAATGACAAGAAATCTCGTAATAGGTAGTTTTGTCTCGTGATAGTGAGAGGACCTCTTTTCTCATTATCACATGACGGCCGTGGTATTTACCAGCTCTGGGTGTGGAATTGACCACTTTGTCAAGCAGTTTTAGCGTGACTTTCTACCAGCGATTTCACAAAACTGGACCAACTAATTTCTATTTTTCTATCAAACGCACAAATGTTGGCTACTTTTCTTGTGGTTCTAGAAGGAAAAATCTCAAAATAATGTTTTGTATCAAAGTTCGAGTGGTAGTAAACGTCATTCTAACTGCTCGAATGAAGTGGTTAATTGATGGGCTGTACGTATTGGTGCTGTTCGTTCTTCACTCGGCTTTCAGTCGGCTTCGCATGATTCGCTTCTTTCGTACGCTCAAACACGCTCGTAGTGACGACATAACGTTTGTTTCAATCAGCATTTTCCAAGAAAATCTTATATGAATTATAGGATTTCTGCATGAAAACTAAATTTGTAAATGTTCTTCCACTGGATGTAGAGATAAATAATTGATTTTTTTATTAGCACACTGAACACAATGAAAAAGCAGCCTGCCGGTGAGTTTTTGTCCGCTTTAAAGTAAGAAGCTACCATAAATATACAAAACGATTGCAGAAATTTGCCGGAGACTTTACAAAAGAATACAATCAAGCGCAATCACCATGCAAACATAGCTAGGATTTGTAGTTCATAGGGGAAATCGATGTAATGTCGGCCTAAATGCCCCTGATTTGGGCCCATACATAAATTCAGCAATCGACTAAGTTTTCAATAGCGACCCAAAATATCCATTAGTACCGTCCCAATGACGCATTCATCTAAATAAAATTGATAAATAGCAGATGTTTAGCGATGGGCCCAATCTTAGATCCGTAGGCCAACATTAGAGCCATTTCCCCTTTTTCGCAAATTCGATTTCGAGTGTTATGATGTGGTGACCATCCTCTTTTCCTTTACCAACACATACGTGAGGGCTAGAGCAGCCACAAACAACCGAGTTGCGAGTAGAGACAATGCGAGCAACTTACAATGCCCTGATCGAGAAAACAACTATCGACACCGAGAATCAACTGCTGCAGTTCATAGCTGAAAGTCTGCCAAAGGAGTTGTAAGAAATGTCGAATTCTAATAAACAGATATGATTAATCCATGATTAACGGTTAGGGTTTTCTCCATTGGTTGGCCATTAGCCTACGTCAAAAATGTTCATCTAAATATAATATAATGCATCGCAAAAATCAGACATAAACCAACAAGTAAATCATTCCATGCTGATTGTAGTGGATGAGTGAGCTATACTGAAATCGGTGGTATACCTACATAAAAAATATTTTGAAGCAGCACAAACTGAACGAGTTGGACGGAATCCAATAAAAATTTAATACAAACGCCAGCTAATGGTGACTATATGATTCAACGATCGCAATAAGCTCGCAAGGTGCATCAAATTTCGTTATTTCTGCAAGGGTGTAGTGTAGCGTATCTGCGTTATCAACCAATTCGGATGCGGGTTGGGTTAGCTTTTATCCTCCGGGATACCATTTCACCTGATTGCCTGGTATTGCAATAGCGAAGCGATATTCGATTTCACACAGGCAGACACATACAGATGGTTATGACTGGCTCGAACAGATGCGAATAAGTATCTGTGCCGAAGCGGTGCTGTCAGGAAATTTGGAAGGCAAATAAAATGATAAGAGAGCCATACAGCCAGGCGTGGTACAGAGGGAAAAAGGCTGCCGTAGCCGTGCTTGGGTTTCAGTGTTTTAATACTGAATACATGGGTGACTCCCGTTTACGTTATTGCAGGAGAATATCAGTGCAAATTCTTTATTCCTCATGCAAGCTGCGCCCAGGTGTTCGTGGAAGCATAAATTAAATATTTTTGGATATGCAAGGTACAGCAAGAAATCGGGCTACCTGTATACTTTAATGCCAACTTCAGGTGGTATATACTGTAAAGGGAATTTTGCTTCGATTTGAGCTTTCGTTTTGCAATATGCACAACAATAGTAAAGGGCATGATTCTTAAAATGTGAATAAATGCTGGATTAATTCAGTGCTGTATTGCCGATACTCGCATATCAGTCCCATTTAGTTTTTCATCACGTTTGAGTTAACCTCAGGAGTGGTGTTTATTTTTATCGTACATTCATAAACCACACTGAAATGACACACTTGTATGGAGAAAACGTGAAAAAACAAGTCATTTGCGTTCTATATTTAAAGTAACCGCATTTCAGTTCAGAAAGTACCTACATTGTTGTCCCATTAGGATGCTTCATTTAAAATAAATATATTATAAATCATTAAGAAAACCTCCTACTTAACTTATAGCCCCAAAAATGTTGCTTGTTGTGATAAAATTGGTGTTGGTGTTTGGTGTTTTATGAGCTCATAAGGATCATTGATTTCGTCTTAAGTGGACCCTACACGATTGCTTTTATTGACAATAATCGTATTGTCAATACATTCTATATTGACGTCAATACATCGAGATTGACAATATTTCTGAATTCACATCATCAATTTTATTGTCAATAATTCCCCTTCGCATCAATATATTGATGCGTGTGGGGTTTGCTTTACAGTACTTGACTTCTATTACTCCAGTTCTCGCTCAAAGTTGAACCGAGATCCATTTACTTCCTGTTTTAGATGACAGCATGACAATGGTTATCATCGTGCATCGTCACTGGGTAAGTGACGTTTGAGTTAGAACTCAATTGTCAATTTAATGTACCATAGAGTTCGGTTCCCATCGATCCAATCCATTTTCGTAGTGTTTATTGATTTAATTGCTAAGGCTCAAACGAATTAACTTTACAGAGCCGATGATTTTTGGTAACTATACAATACATCTTAAAACTATAGTCAAAAGGTACAGCACAATAAATATTTTATCTTCCGCTATCCAATAAGCCTCCTCTACCAGAACGGGAGCCGCTTCCAGTGGTTTACTTGTATGGCAGATTCGCCAACGAGGGTCAGAGCGCTTCCATTGTAGCAATGGACGCAAAACGTGGTCAGCACTCACACATTCATCACGAAACGGTTGCTTTCCCAAGTCGACAACGCATCGAATGAAAGAACTGCTGATGAAGAACAATGAGGAGGACCACACAATGGTTGCTGCCGAGTAAACAGACGATCGCGTGACACACATTGAGAGTGGTCAGCTTCTGTCGACAGCCGAGTGAACACTCAATCCATTTTCGTAGAATAAACTAACTGCTGCATTCAAAATATCGTATCTATGTATTCGTCCGTTGAATCTGACTTAAATTCGCAAAAATTGCAGATCACTCATCGACTGAGTAGATGATTTACTCGATTTTCATTAAAAAATTACTCGAATATGACGACAATCGAAGTCATTTTTACTCGTAGAGCGAGTATTTTTTTTTCAATTTCCTCATGTTCACGCAGATATTTGAGAAATATCGAAAAAAAAGTTAATGGTCTGCGTTTTTGATTTTGAATCAATAGATTTAAAATTTGAGATGGATTCTGCAGCTGCATAATGCAACGTGGAGCAATGCAAAAACATTAATTTAGAAGCACTAGCTGGAAAGTTTGCCTTTTGACAGCACATTCGGATACCTAGATTCTATGGCAATTATTCTTTTTCCTTGATTTTGTATTCCTTCGATCTTGTTTTCCGTATAGAGTACCAATGCTACCCGATGCCAGGGAGGCAGCTCTCACACCTGTACTCTATCTATCGACCCATCAACTCAAAGATCGGGGACCAACGGTTTTACTTCCCTGATCAGAGATTTTATGACTGGGATTGAACACAGGCCCTTTGGGGTGAGAGGCAATCGTGCTTACCACATCACCGGCGCCGCTAGGTTCTATGGCAATTTAACATAGGTTCGTTTGTTTCATGTAAATAACGGAAATAAGTTGATTGGTTCAACAAGAGACTGCCGGAACATATTTTCTTCACCTGTGGCAAACATGATGGCACCAGCCGTTGTATTCCTTCAATCTAGACCTCGATTGAGGAACTAGATTAAAAAATAATCCCAATTGATATAGTAGATCAAAATAGTATAACTGTATTCCAGTAATGTCAGATTACGCTCAAAATAACAAAACAAGTAATGAGACTGGTATGCGAGTACCTTTGCGATCGACTCAACATGTCCTCAACTTTAATGTATCGTTCCGATATTAGCGAGCAGATTCCAAAATTGTGCATCAGTTGAACATTGGAGCAGATTGAAGAAAATTCTACGATATTTGCAAGGAACAATTGATTCTATTTCTTTTCTACAGTTTTCTTGAAAAGGGGAGGTCATTGAAATGATATGCGGTTGCTGATTTATTTATTTATTATTGCTTGTCAGCGGATAAAATATATACCCCAATGACAGATAACTAAATCAAAACATACAATATTAACATATAACCAGCGGCGTCGGTGGTGTAGTGGTAAGCGTGTTTGCTTCTCACCCCAGCAGGCCTGGGTTCAATCCCAATCGGCGCCGCCGGGATGTTCTGAGGCATAATATCTCTGATCACGCCTTCCTTCGGGAAGTAAAGTCTAATTTGAAGGGTCGAGGTGTGGGAGCTGCCTCCTTGGCGTCGGTAGCATTGTTGCTCAGCACGGAAAACAAATCGAGGAACAAAATATTAACATAAACATCTTTTAAAACAATACTTATTTTTCTCACGGGACACATTAAAGTCAGATGATTTAGAAAATAGTTATGAAGATAGAAGATCGAATTCTGGAATCTTTTTTGTAGTATATGGATATGTAGTTTTCTGGTCAACAAATAGACAACCTATAATAAGTCTATCGTCAACAGAAACTGAAATGATTTCCCTCTGCAATGGGCCTAGTGTTTGTGCAACGTCAATTATATGTGTAACTAAACTACTCAATGCATACTGATGTTGTGTTATACTCAACAGCCAATCGGTGTTCTTTCATTTCAATATATTCAAACAACGAAAACACAACGTAAGGGTCCACCCCGTGCGCGATCACCTAGAGAACACCTGAGAATAAAGCATATTGACATGTATATGTTCGTTCAAGAAGTAATACAGACCAAATAGATGAAAATCCAATACAGCAGGAGCGAAGTTCAACTTGCGGACATACTGACGAAGCTTGGTAATGGCTTGGTAAGATCACACGACTGTGAATATACAATTATGAAATTGAGATGAAGTGTTGATATATCAATTTCTGTATCGCCCTAAGCTGATGAGACACTCTAAGCGAGAAGGAAATTACCACAATAGAGCCTACGCTGAACTGCTGTGCAATCTAATGTTGTCCTCGCCTCTTTCTTCTCCCTTTTCCCATCAAAAAAAAAATGTAAATCTCCACTAACCTCGAGACAAGCGCGAGTATTCGGTCCAGTTCCTTTAACTTTAAATATTAGACAGTATTAATATATATATATACTATATTATATATATTATATTGTATTAGCTTGACTAACTTTCTAATTCCTATAAATATTACGTTACATTTGTTATCACTTTTCAAGCGATTAACATTAATATTATTTTTCCGTTTTAGTGTCGCTTATAGCATTCTGTGAACTTGTTTGTTTTCCTGTGTTGGGGACATGATACCATCACGACTATTACTTTGATCTATTGTGGGGAACTTGGTGACTGTTTGATTATGCTGCCGCCGGTTAACAGTTTTTCCGTTATTACCGAGAATTGATCAATCGGTGTTTGCTGGTGACCATGGATCCGGCGGCCGCAATCAATTTTCGAATGGTACTAAGCATGTGGCAGCTGAAATTGATGCCGATTTTAGTTGTAGACTGATACCATGAAAATTCTACCACTTTGCTGACTACTTGTCACCGGTAACTTCTACCGAATATTCTGGATTGTTTTGAATGACCTGAATATTGAAAACAAACTCTATATTCATTTTGTTTTTAATATTATTATTGCTAGGGATAAGAGGTGTGCATTTTAAATTTGGATTTGAGGAGTGTTGACGATTAGCTGTTTCTGCAACATATGATAATATATTTTACCTCCCACAGATGAATACTGATACGCCTGTTTGAAACCGTTTGCATATGCATCGCAGGTATTGCGAAAAGTTTAGCGGATCGCGTTAACAGGAAAATGGCTAATATGAACGCCATTTATTTTATTTTATTTTTTTATGTTAAGCACTTTATTTTATCAAGATCATTTATCTCATCTCATATTATCAAAACGCTAGTTTTCTCATAGAGATTTGCATGCCATAATCATCATGTGTATTTTCTTCTCAAATCTACTTTAAAAAAAAACTTAGTCGTTTTCTTCTTCGATCATCGAACAAAAGTTAAAGTATTTGACCAATGGGGATTGCAAGAGATTTTGATTTGTTTTCATAAATTGAGTTTAGCAATGATGAAACTCCTAATTAATAGAACTTGTAACGGGCGTCCACTAAAAATGAGAATGAAAAGAACGGATCGGGAAAAACACCAATGAAGTTTAGTTCAAACTGTTTTGTTTCATACAAATGGTTAACTTAAGGCTTCGAACTGAGCTTAGTGCATATTAGCATAAGGCCCGTGATCCGCCATGCGGCGCAGCTTAGCCATGATATTTGAACATAATTATGTTGGTGAGTTGCTTGGTGTCCAGGTTTTCAAATTATTACAGCCCAAAAAAACGGAAAAAAAATTATCGATAGGCCGGCACTGCGGCAGATTTGTCAGATTCCAGTCTTTTGGCACATAAAAACTATCAGATCAGTTTGAGTCTACCTTCAAAAATAGAAAAAAGGAAGTTTTTAATGCCTCGTACAAGACAAATCCAGCTAAATTTAAAATGACCTATAAACCTATCAAGATTGATTGAGTATTAGAAAAATGCCAATTGTTAAAAAAAACTTTTTTGATTTTGTCGTGAAATTATAATTTCTGACTTTTAATCTTTCATTAATTTCACATAACCGTAATTTCTAATGTTTCTCATTAATCTTCAACACAGCAAAAAAATAATTTTGATATCACGTCAAAGTGGATGCACTACAATCATGTCGAAAATATGGTGTAATATTACTTGCAAAAAAGGACAAAATTATCATTAATACAATGCATGAACTGACATTACGCTGCTTTTACTGCATTTGTTTATTTATGTGGTCATAAAAATTACATGAAATTTTCGACATGATTGTAGTGCATCCACTTTGATGTGAAATCAAAATTATTTTTTTGCTGTGAATGTTTAAAGTGTACTTTGGAGCAGTAAGACCAATCGCATGGGTTTCGTAGAACATTAGAAAAATATTCAAAAAGGGGCTAGCAAAATTGAGTAATCACTGTAGTCCAAACTGAGCCAAACTGTAGTAAGGGCCTGGCGTAGTGCTTTGCATTCATGCCTCTCACACTAAAGATCACGAGTTTAAATCTCATCCTCGGACAAGTTTGGCAATGACTTTAATAAGAAATGAAAAAAGTAAGAGGTTGTATCTAAGACACGACCGTAGATTTGACGTAGATTTACGAAAGGTAGTTTTGATGTCACAGCAATAGTATAGTAAATATTAAATTGACTTCTTAACTCGTTATCAGTGAAAAAATTCGATAGCTTGAAATACGGAAGCAAATTGAAACTTCTGTTTTTGAGGTGCTCTGTGGTGTCCTGGACGATATGTCTTGGATACAAGCTCTTACTTAAACTCTTTGGTTGTAACGAGGTTACAAAAGTATCCCACCTATCCTTTATATAATCTGGCATCACTTATTTTAAAAAACCGTTCTTGGTCACTGTTACCGCGAGGCAATTAATTTAAAACCAAAACCATAAGATAACCACATAGTTGCATCTCGTTTGCATAGCCCTAGCTGACGTTGATACCAAGGCCAAGAATATGAAATGAAAAGTAGGGCAAAAGGAGCGAGAGCTCGTTTTACATAATCTAACTGCAGTATTTACTTAGGAACGTTTCTGCGTTCAAGTAGAATAAACACGCCCACGCATGGCATGCTTGCGCATCTAGGTTACGTTTAGCTTTCCCTCTCTGTTTATCCTTAACGAAGGATATAATTATAATGTTTAAACGTTACAAATGTCTCATTCTTATTTGTAGAGCCATATCAGATCTGAGTTACAAAAAGAAATAAACTTACAAGATAACCCGAGAAATCCCAGATCTGAGAGGGCATAGTATATAAGATCCAAATAACACAAATTTACCCTTTCAAGGGCGATCGAAATCCTAGCTAATAGAATAGGCAAAATTAGGTCAAAAGTCCGGTATTGAAAGGGATATGTAAAACCCTGGACAAATCATGTAAAAGTTTTACATAATTATAAGTTGCTAATGCAACACGTAGCCGTAAGATCACTTTGTACAATTTTGTTGAATAAAATTAAGTTTCATAGGTTACTCCAGATTCTTCTCTTTTTTGAATCCGAAAGAACTTTCGGCCTAGAAGTGAAAACTTCTCTCCTTAACCGGGGAAAAAAGTAGCTCCTAGAATCGAGAAACAGTGTCTGACCTGAAAGCGAAAGACTCTCCCTAACCGGAGAAGAAAGTAGCTAAAGGCGGCGACATTTCATGGTGGCTCCAGAGAGGAATCTTGGAGGACGTTTTCCGACGTTTTGAGCCCGCGAACTTCCAGTCAGTCGAAATCTGACTGCAAAGAACCGCAAAGTTGGCGGTTTAAGTGGGCCGTTGAGCCAAAGTGTCAATCTGACAAAGTGTGGCGTTAAGCCAAATAGCAGTCAGTCGAAATCTGACTGCAAAGGACCGCAAAGTTGGCGGTTTAAGTGGGCCGTTGAGCCAAAGTGTCAATCTGACAAAGTGTGGCGTTAAGCCAAATAGCAGTCAGTCGAAATCTGACTGCAAAGGACCGCAAAGTTGGCGGTTTAAGTGGGCCGTTGAGCCAAAGTGTCAATCTGACAAAGTGTGGCGTTAAGCCAAATAGCAGTCAGTCGAAATCTGACTGCAAAGAACCGCAAAGTTGGCGGTTTAAGTGGGCCGTTGAGCCAAAGTGTCAATCTGACAAAGTGTGGCGTTAAGCCAAATAGCAGTCAGTCGAAATCTGACTGTAAAAGAACCGCAAGTTGGCAGTTCCAGTGGGCCTTTGTGCCAAATAGTGTGGCGTTAAGCCAAATAGCAGTCAGTCGAAATCTGACTGTAAAGAACCGCAAGTTGGCAGTTCCAGTGGGCCTTTGTGCCAAATAGTGTGGCGTTAAGCCAAATAGCAGTCAGTCGAAATCTGACTGTAAAGAACCGCAAGTTGGCAGTTCCAGTGGGCCTTTGGGCCAAATAGTGTGGCGTTAAGCCAAATAGCAGTCAGTCGAAATCTGACTGTAAAGAACCGCAAGTTGGCAGTTCCAGTGGGCCTTTGTGCCAAATAGTGTGGCGTTAAGCCAAATAGCAGTCAGTCGAAATCTGACTGTAAAGAACCGCAAGTTAGCAGTTCCAGTGGGCCTTTGTGCCAAAAAGTGTGGCGTTAAGCCAAATAGCAGTCAGTCGAAATCTGACTGTAAAGAACCGCAAGTTGGCAGTTCCAGTGGGCCTTTGTGCCAAATAGTGTGGCGTTAAGCCAAATAGCAGTCAGTCGAAATCTGACTGTAAAGAACCGCAAGTTGGCAGTTCCAGTGGGCCTTTGTGCCAAATAGTGTGGCGTTAAGCCAAATAGCAGTCAGTCGATATCTGACTGTAAAGAACCGCAAGTTGGCAGTTCCAGTGGGCCTTTGTGCCAAATAGTGTGGCGTTAAGCCAAATAGCAGTCAGTCGAAATCTGACTGCAAAGAACCGCAAAGTTGGCGGTTTAAGTGGGCCGTTGAGCCAAAGTGTCAATCTGACAAAGTGTGGCGTTAAGCCAAATAGCAGTCAGTCGAAATCTGACTGTAAAAGAACCGCAAGTTGGCAGTTCCAGTGGGCCTTTGTGCCAAATAGTGTGGCGTTAAGCCAAATAGCAGTCAGTCGAAATCTGACTGTAAAGAACCGCAAGTTAACAGTTCCAGTGGGCCTTTGTGCCAAATAGTGTGGCGTTAAGCCAAATAGCAGTCAGTCGAAATCTGACTGTAAAGAACCGCAAGTTGGCAGTTCCAGTGGGCCTTTGTGCCAAATAGTGTGGCGTTAAGCCAAATAGCAGTCAGTCGAAATCTGACTGTAAAGAACCGCAAGTTGGCAGTTCCAGTGGGCCTTTGTGCCAAATAGTGTGGCGTTAAGCCAAATAGCAGTCAGTCGAAATCTGACTGTAAAGAACCGCAAGTTGGCAGTTCCAGTGGGCCTTTGTGCCAAATAGTGTGGCGTTAAGCCAAATAGCAGTCAGTCGAAATCTGACTGCAAAGAACCGCAAAGTTGGCGTTTTAAGTGGGCCGTTGAGCCAAAGTGCAAATCTGACAAAGGTCAGATAGTGCGAACATTTGGGCTCGTCAAAGCCAAGTAGGCTTATAGCCAAGTGATCTGAAAAGTTTCAGAAAATCCGGACATCGGTGGAAGTGGACATGAACGATTTGCAAAAAGAAATTGATGAATTGGTCGAGTATTTCAACGAAATCGACATTCAGGTTGCAAAATTAAAAAAAAGTAAAGAAATATAAAAAGTGGCTAAATGAACCCTTTCCAAAGGGAGTGTATTGTGTAAGCAAGGCGTTTCCAGTGACCTTGTGGCGCGGTACCGATAAAGAAAAAGTGTTCCGGCAACATATTAGCAAATTCACTTTACACCACGCCACAAAGAAGTAGCTCAAGCCAGAGTAATAAAACGCCGCACTTTCCCACGGCTGAAGGCCAGAAGCAGACCACAAGCAACAAGGCTACAAGTTCATCAAATCCGGACTCCCACGGCTGAAGGCCGAAAATATCACAAAAGCTATAGGCCAACCGAAATCCTAGAAGGACGTCCAGTGGCAAGGAGCAGACCAATGGCGAGCTGTTAGGCCATTAATATCAACAAAGTTCAAATTAAAGTGTGAGTAAAATCAGAGTTGACGCTATTATATTATCAGGTAGAAATTTATAAATTTAAAAAAAAAAACAAGATGAGTGAAAAATTTGTTGTTAATAAAAACGGACACTGTCGTCTTTGTTTTGAGAAAGACGACAGTGATAACATGGTGGCCTGCGACGATTGCGATCGCTGGTTCCACCTGACCTGTGTAGGATTAGATCACATACCGAAGAAAAAAGAGCCTTGGACATGTACAAAATGTACTAAGATTAGAGTCCATTTGGCTACACAGGAAGAGCAAATACAAACTCTTCAAAACAGGAAAGAATACAAGACTAATGCAGATAGCCAAGTAGAAGCTTTCGAAGCGATCATTAAAAAAATTAATGGTATCAATGCTAGCGGACAAAACACAACGGAAAAATACATTTTAAGACAGTCATTACTGGAGTTGCCATATTTTGATGGAAACTTCAAAGCTTGGCCAAGATTTAAAAAAACATACCTCGAAACCACACAGCGGGGAAATTTTTCGGACCTTGAAAATTTACACCGTATACAGAAAAGTCTAAAAGGAGATGCATTGCGCGCGGTTAGCGCACTTCTTCTCGACTCCGATAATGTGGATTTGATAATACGAAAATTAGAGGACCAATTTGGAAGTGTAGAATTGGTTTATTCTGGATTATTGCAAGAGGTTCTTGCAACTAGAAATCCTCGTTTTGAAACCCCAAAAACAATGGTGGATTTCATCTCTGCAATTGGGAATTTGGTAATTAATATGACGTGTCTTGATCATAAGGAATATCTAAATGATCAAAGATTAATTAGAGATCTGGCGGGAAAATTACCCAATGGGCTGCATCAACAATGGTTGATGCATGTAAATGAAAATAAGACATTGTCAACTATATTAAATCCATTTATCGCTCCAACACTATGTGATTTCTATGAATGGTTAAAGCCCCAAGAAAAACTGGCTACAATGTTGATAGCTGATAAGGGGATTAAAAATGAAAAGTTTTCCAGATTGGAAAGACCCGATAGAGTGAACTACCACAGTACAGGGTATCCTAAGTGCCTTAAGTGTGGACAAAATCACCGATTAACAGGATGCAATGAATTTAGAGGATTGTCTTCCGAAGAAAGAAGACAGTTTATAATGAAGAAGAAACTTTGTTTTTCATGTTGCAATCCAAATCATATATTAAAGGATTGTAGAGTAGCACGACCATGCAATATTGACGGATGTACCAGTAAACATAATCGATTGCTACATCCAAGAACTGATAAAAAAGAAAAATTAAGGAAAAGTTCTGAAACCACTATTGCGTCTGACAAAGTAAACTGTCACGTACAAAAACACAACATGGTGTATTATCAAATTTTGCCTGTTACTTTGAACAACGGAAAAGACAGTTTAAAAACTCACGTATTTTTCGATTCAGGTTCATCGGTAAGCTTAATTCATAATAGCGTAGTTGAACGATTGAATATTTCAGGATTTAATAAGCCTATGACTATAGCTTGGACAAACGGAGAGGTCCAAGAAGAAACTAAGAGTATGACCGTTCAAGTCCATATCAAAGGTGAAAACGAGAAATCGTTTTTGCTTAAGGATTTACGTACAATTAATGAACTGGCTTTACCCATGCAATCTATTGATTCAAAACAAATACAAGAACAGTTCCCATATCTAAAGGGAATAGAACTGCAATCTTACGATAAGGCAGTCCCAACGATATTATTAGGATTACCACATGCATATCTCTTTAAGGGTATTGAAGAAAGATCGCGTGGATTTTCTGAACCTATTGCCAAGAAAACAAAGTTGGGATGGGTTATATTCGGTACCAGCCGAAATAACACCGAAAACAAAAATCATGTGTTTGTAATGAATGAGGTGAATGAAGAAGAAAAAACAATGAAGGAGATAATGGCAGATTACTTCTCTACAGAAGCCTTTGGCGTAAAGGTACCTCAGAGCGAATTAATATCAAAATTAGACGAACGCGCTCTAAAAATTATGCAAGAAACATGGAAACCAACTGATAAGGGTTACGAAATCGGCCTCTTGTGGAAAAATGATAAGGTCGAATTTCCAAATAGTTTTTCTACGGCTCTGAATCGCTTTCTGTTATTAGAAAAGAAATTAGAGAAGGATTCTTCTTTAAAAGAATGGTATAGTACACAAATTGATGAGTATGTAAGGAAAGGATATCTTAAAAAGTTAAGTCCTGATGAGTATATGATTGATACTGCGAGAACCTTTTACATACCTCATTTTATAACTATCAACCAAAGTAAACAACCGCCTAAACCAAGAATGGTATTTGATGCGGCAACTAAGATTGATGGAGTTTCTTTAAATTCACAATTATTAGCAGGACCTGACATGACAGAGTCAGCTCTTGATATAAATATGAGATTTAGAGAAGGTCCAATAGCAATAACCGGGGATATTCAGGAGGCCTTCCATCAGGTGAAAATCAGAAAAGAAGATCGAGAATCACAAAGAATGGTATCTCGAAAGCAACCTAATACAAGATTGGACATCTATGAAATGCAAGTAATGACCTTTGGAGCTACTTGCTCACCAGCTTGTATGCAATTTGTCAAGAATGAAAATGCTAAACAATTCATAAATGAAAGACCTAAAGCAGTTGAGGCTATAATTAAAAATCACTATGTAGATGATTATTTAGACAGCTTCAACGAAGTAAAAGAAGCTGTAAAAACTGTATCAGACATCATTCAGATACATGATAAAGCTAACTTCCGAATAAGGAATTTTATATCAAATTCGAAGTCCTGCTTGAAGCAATTACCAAATGATAGAATCTCTCCAATAAAGGAAGTGAAACTGGATGATAACGAAAATGTATATGAAAAGGTCCTGGGTATGTATTGGGACACGCAAAACGATAAACTTACATTTAAAATCAACATTCCCAATTTAGTAATGTTGGAACCGACAAAAAGACAAGTGTTGTCTTTTATTATGAGTGTGTATGATCCTCTTGGGTTAATCGCATATATAACAATCGAATCTAAAATAATAATGCAAGATTTATGGCGACGTGGTATAGACTGGGATGATAAAATTCCCGATGACATAAATAAGACTTGGCAAACCTGGATTAATAGATTGTCTTCCCTATCTAAGATAAAAATCCCAAGATGTTACTCTTATTTTAAAGGCGTGATACGTCGAGAACTTCATGTTTTTTGCGACGCCTCACTGAACGCTTTCGCTACTGTTATATATATGAGAACAGTAAGCAAAGACGGCATTGATGTAACGATTGTTGCTGCCAAATCAAAGGTTGCTCCCACGAAAATAATGTCAATACCTCGTTTAGAACTACAAGCTGCTGTATTAGGGACAAGATTATCTAATACAGTACAGAGAGCATTAAGACTACAAATAGACCAGGTTATATACTGGTCCGATTCAAAAACAGTCATAAGTTGGATCAAATCTGAATTAAGAAAGTTCAAACAATTCGTTCAATACCGTGTTAGTGAAATCCTCGAAAGCACCGTTGAATCACAATGGAAATATATTAGTTCAGCAGCAAACCCGGCTGATGAAGGAACTAAAGTAAGGCAATCGAAATCGTCTTGGATTGAAGGACCCGCGTTTTTGAAGCTGGACGAGAAACATTGGCCATCCGTGAATGGGGACAATCATAGTTCAGACTTAAGTCATGAAGAATTACGTCCCGTACATTCAATAAAGAGCATAAGCAAACCAAATTTAGATTGGCTGAACGTTAAATGGTGTTCGGATTGGGACCGTTTAAAGAGGTCTGTATGCATTACAATAAAATATATAGAGTGGCTTAGGTCTAAAACAAACAAAGAATTGAGATTCGATAAGACCATCAGTGCTGTTGATATGGAAAGGGCAGAAATTTTGCTGATTCTGAAAACTCAATGGGATGCATTTCCAGATGAGTTAACGGAACTCAATGTTAAACAGACGGTTGACAAATCTAGCAAAATACGAACGCTAACACCATTCCTAGATCAAAATGGTACAATAAAATCAGAAACACGATATAAGGATGCAGAGTGCGTTCCTTATGCGGCTCGATATCCTTACATACTTCCAGCAAAGCATCATGTAGTTGATTTAATATTGAAAAATCAACATGAACAGTTTAAACATAAAAAAATGAAGGCTACGATAGCAGCAGTGCAACAAAAATATCATGTTATCCAAATAGATGCTGGAATGAAGAGGACAATAAAAAAATGTCAACATTGTAAAAATGAAAATGCGAAGATAAATACCCCTAAAATGGCACCTCTACCTGAGTGTCGATTGCAACCGTTCGTGAAACCATTCACCCATACCGGAGTAGATTACTTTGGGCCGTACAATGTGTCCATCGGACGGAGAACAGAAAAACGATGGGGAGCATTGTTTACATGTATGACAACAAGGGCAGTATATCTTGAAATAGCCCATGATCTGTCTGCAGATGCATTTTTATTATGCTTGAACTCAGTGCAGAACAGACGAGGCAGAATAAAATTCCTTTATAGCGACAACGGTACTAATTTTGTAGGAGCTGACAATGAACTACAAAAGATTCAGCACAGACTTGCGTCAAGAGGAATTGAATGGCATTTCAACCCTCCATCATCTCCACACTTTGGTGGAGCATGGGAAAGGTTGGTTCAAGAAGTTAAAAGTCTTTTACCAAATCAAACTATGCCAGAACACACATTCCGTGCGTTATTAACAGAAATCGAAAATATAATAAATAGTAGACCTTTGACGAAAATATCTTTAGATGCCACGGATGACGAACCACTCACTCCAAACCACTTCCTAATTGGTTGTGCCGGCGGTGCCGAACCATCATTGAATGATGTGTCGAAGGCAGAGGCCACTAGACAACAATGGAAGAAAGTGCAGTCTATGGCTAAAACTTACTGGGATAGGTGGTTACACGAATACCTTCCTTCATTAGCCAAAAGATCAAAATGGTCGGAAGCTGTGAAAAATGTAAAGGAAGGAGACATCGTTATGATTGCTGAAGATGATCAAAAGGCAAAGTGGAAAAAGGGAGTTGTTTTGAAAACACATGTAGGCAAGGATGGTCAGGTAAGATCGGCTGTTGTGAAAACAGCCTCTGGAGAATACACTCGACCAGTAGTCAAATTGGCTATTATGGATGTTGAGCCGCCAGGCGAAGCTTCTTCAAATGAAGACAATAAAAAAGAACAAGTAGCATCAAAACGGGTGTTGAAACACCAAGATGTTGAAACTACCATTAAGAAAGATTGTGGGAATGATACACAAAGTAAAATCCTACACTCGCGGAATAACGATCATATATAAGTAAACCTAGAAGGATTTACGGGCTCCGGAATGTTACCGCGAGGCAATTAATTTAAAACCAAAACCATAAGATAACCACATAGTTGCATCTCGTTTGCATAGCCCTAGCTGACGTTGATACCAAGGCCAAGAATATGAAATGAAAAGTAGGGCAAAAGGAGCGAGAGCTCGTTTTACATAATCTAACTGCAGTATTTACTTAGGAACGTTTCTGCGTTCAAGTAGAATAAACACGCCCACGCATGGCATGCTTGCGCATCTAGGTTACGTTTAGCTTTCCCTCTCTGTTTATCCTTAACGAAGGATATAATTATAATGTTTAAACGTTACAAATGTCTCATTCTTATTTGTAGAGCCATATCAGATCTGAGTTACAAAAAGAAATAAACTTACAAGATAACCCGAGAAATCCCAGATCTGAGAGGGCATAGTATATAAGATCCAAATAACACAAATTTACCCTTTCAAGGGCGATCGAAATCCTAGCTAATAGAATAGGCAAAATTAGGTCAAAAGTCCGGTATTGAAAGGGATATGTAAAACCCTGGACAAATCATGTAAAAGTTTTACATAATTATAAGTTGCTAATGCAACACGTAGCCGTAAGATCACTTTGTACAATTTTGTTGAATAAAATTAAGTTTCATAGGTTACTCCAGATTCTTCTCTTTTTTGAATCCGAAAGAACTTTCGGCCTAGAAGTGAAAACTTCTCTCCTTAACCGGGGAAAAAAGTAGCTCCTAGAATCGAGAAACAGTGTCTGACCTGAAAGCGAAAGACTCTCCCTAACCGGAGAAGAAAGTAGCTAAAGGCGGCGACAGTCACTGAGTTCAGTTGCGGTTGGTAACTTAGCGCAGATCTGTCAAACAGATTAAACATGGGAGTTTGTTTAGCCCACCGGAAAAATACGTCCGAGTCCGAGCCGAACCAACGAATGCCCGGGTATTGTAGCTCCCTAGAGGGTAGAGCCATGATTGTTCCAGATGTGTTCTTGAAAAGCTTTCCAACCACGAGACAGTGAACAAGGTGAACATAGGACATAGTAGATCAATAGTAAGGTGGCAAGTAGGGAAAGTATAAGTTACCGAATAAAATTAACGGTCAGACAGTGAGACATACCAGGCAGTTAAAGTGACGTAAAAAGCATACACGGAGGTTTGTAACATTTAATGTGAAGTTAGACAAGGACAGTAACAGTGATATTAATTACAGAGCGATATATATACATATAACTTCAGGAATACTAGCACCTTCGTTGTTTAGTGTACCACCATCCTCCAGGTAATAACAGTCAGTAAAAAAACACATAATATATAACACTAACACGCTAAAATTCGCTTGAAGGAAAATCCTTCAAACGAAGGTCCTACCCTTAGGCCGTTAAACCCTACCGTCTACCCTCGGTGGAAAGTTGTGTGTTGCACGTGTCGACTTCCGACGTGCAACCCCGCTCGACAGCGCTCTGTCGGCCTAGCTGGTCGAATCCCGTCGTCCACGAGCATAAAACCCTGCCACCTCGTTGTCACCGCGCCAAGTCGGCATATTTAGAAAAAAAGCTCCCCGCTGCGAGCCATCCATCGACTAAGATCAGTCTCGCCATCTTGTGCTATACCACAAATAAAAGCAAGTTGAAAAGGTATTTGCTACACCTACCTGTCACCATCATCGCAGACACCAACCAACATGCAACAACGCGCGCAACGAACATCACCCAGCAACATTGAACAGTGCCATATCCAGTAAGTGAAGCCCACTAACCCTAGCTAGGAAGCAATAAATAATGTTGAAACGAATTCGTTAATTTAAACTGCATGTCCTTAGTAAACCGCGGAATCTGTGTAGTGCGAGGCTGAATTTGAGACACATTTAGAACAAATAGTTTTTTTTTCGTTAGTAGATCCCTGTAGGTAATGTGGGGAAAACCATCATAGGAAAACCCACTTGCCGATGATTTTTGTCTTCTCCCTGTTGGTAATTTATTCGTTTGTTGGGTTCAGTGCAATTCTTGCCGCCATTTGTAGGATTTTTGATAAACCTGCCCTGAGGTCTCTAGCCGGAACGGGATTCGGTTTCTGAGAACTTGCCCCTTCACGGTAACCTAGTGTTACCTGGCGCTTAAGTGAAGGCCGTGATTTTCCTCTTTCGCTAAAACACTCCCGACCCGTTACATGGTTAACTATGTGGTCCTGAAAGGACCGATGGGTTGGAAGCTTCACACTTAGAAATAACTAATTTCACACGTGACGTAATCCGTCTTTGACATAAAAGATGAGATGTGAACAAACATCTCATGTAATATTAAGTGGTCTGAGACTGAAAAGTTCGTTGCTCGGCGAAAAGTACGTTTGATTGAGTTATATTTCACGTTAATTATGACTCAAATTTATGACAAATTTGACGCTCGTATAGGTCACTTTCAGAGCACCTAAATTTACATGAATTTTCTAAGTGTGTTGGAAGACAGTTTAGAACAATGTTGGGGAATTTTGAATGAACACCGTTCGGTGAGACCGGATGAAATCCAATCTTGAAATCTGTGTTAGGGAAAGCGCTTTTCGCAGGCAATCGGTGATCATTTTAATTATCATAGCAATAGCTGCACATTCGTGCAATTATCAATGGATATTTTGAAAAGTGATAAAGTTTTTATTTTAACAGATTCATAGAAAAATTTCCAATAGATTGGCGTATTAAGAATTACAATCCATCATCTCTGGAGCAAATTCAGACCACTTTCATGACGATCCAGTGGAAGTGCCGGGCAAAGGTGTTATATATCCTACACAAATGATCAAGCGAAAACTTAATCATATTTTGTCGAAAAAATTAATAGAGTTGCTAGTAAACATAATTACCTATCTTGAGGCAAAGTTTCATCCAAATCAAACATGGCTATTTTTTTTAAATCGAATTTAAATTTTAAAAATCAATTTTTTTCAGTGTAGGTCTCAAATGAAATTTTTCCAGTATTTTTTTTTTTCAATAACTTGGACAATTTCCTAAAAGTCATCCATATAACACATTTTTGTAGGAGTTGTCATTTTTCCATAATATTTTTTTGAAAAAAATCGGCAGAAAAAGTTTGGCCCTTCTTAAATGTTAGTCCAGATAAATTTTGGAGAAACTAAGTATGCAAAGTGGCATATTTAGTCAAGGTCCACACATCCAGAAAGTTTCATTGAAATCTGAGAGGGTGCTGCCAGCTCCGAATACGATTTGGCGCGAAATGCGTCAAAGCTTTAAGGAAATCCAATCAGTAGAAGTTCCTGAAATAGAAAAAAAACTCTGAAGTCACAAAGATACTAACATCAATTGGTTGTAACCTGAGTATTGTGGATTCAATCGATTTTGTGTTTAATTCCCGGGTCAAGAGTATGTTTAATTAAAATTAGAAACCAAGCTGAGTCATCGAAACTGAGCTGGTTTCTTAGCTTTTATTACTGAGGCTGGTGGTTTCTACCGTCATGCTTACAATTATTATTAAATTATGAGAAAGTAGTGCTTCCGTCTTTGTGATCACAATACTTGACGATCGATATGAAGTGTAACGTAATGTTTGGCTTCTGAATGTTTGGATCTCGATTATTAGTTCACACTGGCTCCCAGTTGACAAGCATATTGAGTGAGTCCGCAGTTCCGAGGTTGTAACGAAAACATTTTATTACTGATCGAAATATTGTCTTGATTAGTGCAAAACATAAAAACAAAAGAGCTTGCTCCGAAAACACACATAACAACAGCACAACTGAGCATGGTCTGATAATCCCCGTGGTCAGTTTTGTTATCACATTTACAAATATCTCAAGCTCCCACCGGAACTCACAAACCCGCCTCAACAATCTTCCATCAAGCAGCACAAGCACGTACTTCTGTCTTTCAGAACTTTTCATTTTCATTATGCGCAAATATGTATGTATGTACAGTGCATTGTTGTAGGACTTGCACAGAAGATGTGTGTACGCTTTATGACAATGGTAATTCCGTACGTTTTTATTGGGCTTCGCTACATATTTCATGCATACAAATGGCTGTTTGTTTGTGCTTCCATATGGACACGACCGACCACCAGGCCGGATGAATGAGTCTTGACTACGGTCTGGGCTCTGACTGGCCAATAAAATGCTCTGGTAACGAAAGCTTCTTAACTGCCGCTTTGGCTGAAGTTAAAATCTGAGAGAGGGTGCAAACTTGAAAATTGTGCCATTTTAATATATATATATTGTGTGGAGTGTCACATAATGTTTTTTTTTTTCTAAAGTACACAGCAAAAATTAAATTTTAATATTACATTCAAGAGGATGCACTTCATTCATGTTGAAAATTTCATGTAATTTTTTATGGCCGCAAAAATAAACAAATGCAGTAAAAGCAGCGTAATGTCAGTTCACGCACTGTATTAATGATAATTTTGTCCTTTTTGGCAAATAATATTACACCATATTTTCAACACGATTGCAGTGCCTGCACTTTGATGTTATATAAAAATTAATTTTTTGCTGTGTACACTCATAGTGAAAAATAAAAACTTCCATCTTTATGCTTCATTTAAAAACACAAGCTTCCAGATGAATCAATTAAATTTTCAGTAAATCTCAGGAATCCAGCAAAAATCCTGGATCTCGGGATTTTCAAGATTCCGTTATTTCCCGCAAAGGACCCTAGGTCAGACTATTGGGAGTAACTTTACATAACTAAATTGATGTTGATAATACATAGTTGATCTACTAGGTCTACTAAGTATCACTTTAATCACTGGTGACCACTCACAAATGACGACTGCGTAATTTTCAATCCTGAATCGTCGGATTAAAAAGATACCGGATCGATGTGCGTTGGATTATTTCAAATGCGTCTTGCAGTTACTTCAAGTAAACCTTTATCTTATGAACTTTCACCTGGCCTCTGAAGACGATAGCAAAAAAAACGTTGTTGGGGCTGTGTTCGTCTTATCTTGCAATGAAACTAAATTTCCCATTTAGAGTGACTAAATTTGAATAGAAAGACAACCCATAAAAATTGGGCAATTGATTTTTGTCCATAATTTGGTAAAGTTATTTCAATCATGATGAAGAACTGACCAACCTATTACATGGACGAGGTGTCGTTCATCTTTTCAAACTCAGTCTTTCTAGTTCCCCTCCCTGAGCAAAAAAAATAAGCATAACTGAATCCATCACTATTTTAAAATAGATGATTTTACCTTTCATTTGAAACCTATTAAAAAATAATCCACCGAGGAACTCCAAATAAAAAAAAAACATAATTTTTCGTCAGAAGAATCATACAGGGTAGCAACTCAGCACTTTCCAGATTTTATCATGATCAAACTTTATGCCAGTTTTCGATTTAACTCATCTAGAAAAAGTAGAAGGGTCTGTGCCTAGGGGCACGAACGGAAGCTTGACGTAGGACCGCTTGTTTACGGAACAAATGTGAACATTTAGTTCTTTTTATTGATCAATCATCAAATATCTTAACTCTTTTCGTTTTTTGTTTGTAAGCGTATCAAATTTGTAGTATTTATTTCAAAGAGAAAGTTGATGAAGAGAATCAAAGGGACTGTCAACTTGAGTATTTTTGATTCATCTACCCGACTTTAAGAGGTGTATTTTGATTTTTTTTTTTGTTATTTATGAATTTTTAAGTTTTGTGCATTTTGGTATTAAAGTGTATTCAATTCACCCCTCACAGTATTTCCTTCCGAATTATATGAATGGGGCGGGCAGAAAGTATCGTTTGTGCAGAATATGTAAAAAAGGAGGGACTTCAAGAGATTGAACTCTTGAGAGCTAATTTTCATATAAATTTGATTTTATTGGCACCCAAAGCGAATTATTCCCACTTCTCTCAAATTATATATGGATTTTTAACACTTCCTACCAGCGTGTTATGGAAAATGGTCGGACGATGATTAATCTCACCAATACATTCCACACCTTCTATAGAGACCAGGTTGAGCCTTGATAGCTAGCTGCTTGCGGAAACTGATGACCTTGACAAGTGTCCAAATAATACTCTTAACAAATATATGGTGGTCCTGAAAAGGACCGTTTTGTAGTGATGGTTGAGTAATGCTGAGCTGAGCACGACGAGCTACTGATTCCGATCCTAGCCTAGCGGTGGGACTTCTTCATCCTTATCTATGGTTGCTCATATGAGCTCTGCAGCTCGCTGCTTGCAGGCAGCCTTTCGTTGTTGTTGTTGAAAGCACTCCTGCTGCTGCTACTACTGCTGCTGCTGGACTGGAAACCACCGCTTACGGTGATTGAATGATCACCGTTCAGTGGGACTGCATCGAATTCGATTTTTAAGTCTGTGTTAGGGAATGCGTTGTTTTCAGACATTCGGTGATAATTTTGATCACCATTGCAACAGTTGGACATTTGGTATTTTTCAATAGTGACCTATTGAAAATTAACTAAGTGTTCATTTTAGCAGATTGGTAGATAAATTTCCAATCGTTTGGCTTGTTTAGAATTAAAATCTATCTGCTATTGGTCGAAACCTGTCCTCTTTTCGTAATGCTGTGCATTTTGGTTTTTTGAAATTGCGTGGCTTCCATAGATCCTGTGGAGATCTATCTAGCCCTGATGTATGTGTTGGTAGAGGGAAAAATGTAAACTTTGCGGGAGACGATGTCTTAACACTCGAAAGCAATTTTGTGAAATATGAAGTAAAACAAATCCTAGCTAGTTCTGCATGATGATTTTGTTAGATTTTATTTATTTGTAAAGTCGCCGGGAAATACCAGCTGGCGATTTATTTTTTATGATAACTCCTTACTTGAAAACAGGCAAAAACTCACAAACAGGCTGCTTTTTCATGGTATACAGTGTGATAATTCAACAATCAATAAATTATCTCAACATTTAGTGGCAAACCATTCATAAATTTTGGTAACATACAAAAAATTCTATAATCCACATTAAATTTCATATGTATCCGCCGATTGAAACAATCTTTTCGACGTCACAACAAGGGTGATTGATTAAACGAAAGAAATGAATCGTGCGGAATGAAAGCCGAGGAAAAACTAATTGCACCAATATATTCAGGCCTACAATTCCACACCTTCTATAGACAGGTTGAGCCTTGATAGCTAGCTGCTTGTGAGAACTGATGACCTTGAGCAATGTCCAAATAATACTCTTTAACAAATTTTTGTGGCCCTGAAAAGGGCCGTTTTGTAGTGATGATTGAGTAATTCTGAGCTGGGTGTTCAACACGGATGAGGCTGTCGAGCTGTATGTCGTTTGGAGTGAGGGTGACACGCTTGGCATAGATGACCGACCCGCAGCGACTCACGAAGAGCTATTGACTCCGATCCATAGCATAACGGTGCAGCTTTTTCCTCCTTTGATGGTTGCCTTTGTGGGCTCTGCAGCTCGCTGCTTGCAGGCAGCCTTTCGTTGTTACTGGAGAACAATTTTCAACGCCACACGCCGAAAGCACTGCTACTGTTGCTACACAGTGGTGTGGTCGTTGGGAGTGTGTGGTTCTGAGTATGGCGATGAGTGTGCAAAATATTACGCAATTCCATCCTCCCTATTCGCACGCGCCCGAGGATCGGAGGCGAATGCCACTTCGACTTGTTTCGTCTACTTACTACTCTCTGACGACTGTGCTGGGGAAGCAGCGTATGCATGTAGGTAATTGGTGGATTTGTTAGTTAATTCGACGCTTTTGAACAATGCTGGACATTTACCAGTTTTCAATAGTTTCTTGTAGAAAATCAACATTTGGAAGCATTGTTATCGATGCGTAGCCGTATTTCTGATCGATTGGTGATAAAATTATTGAAATTGGACCAGGGGCAGCTGAGTTATTAACGTTCAAAATCTTTCTTAATTTGTTACATGTTCCATTTTCGGTTTTCACAAAGTGTACCCCCATATAGAAATCAAAGACGTAGTCCTACGTCAAAATCTGCTCTACATACACATTCGAAAGATACATTTCAACATGACATAAATTTAAAAACTTTTAATTTTGATTCTAGTCAATATTAAGGAAATCAGTAACTCAGCAGGAAAAACAGCATACATAATAAACTAGAAATGATATAGCTCTCAAATGCAAAGTTGATTAATTAAAATATAAGTAGCATTTATGATAACAATCGGGCCAAATAACTATTATAGCAATTGTTGTTCAAAAATCAAATCAAAATCGATCTAAACCAACATAATATATGGTCTTATATAGCTTCATCTAAAATTACAAGTTTTAATATCTCAACAAAAAGAACTAATTTTTAATGAAATTGTCAAAAAAGTCATTTAGTTATAGTAAGGGAAGAATTTCGTGAAAGACCACAATGCACCAAAGTGTAAGGATGAGTATTCTTCTAGCCACATTAGCACATTTTAGGTCATTCGTGACTTGTCCGGGGATAAAATTTTAACTCGTGCTCTTTAGTGTGATGATGCTATCCACTATGCAGCGTCTGTCCTCTGTGCCAAAGTATACTACTGATACACTTAACTGTCGCTAACTGAAACATGTTTACTTTTCAACTATCGAACGATATTTGCTAGCTGAAATACAATCCAATTTAAAATGATGATCTGGTTCATCTTGACATTTTATAATATACAAAATACTGTTGCAAGGATGGCCATCCGAAGGACACTAAGAATTAAGAATCAGATTGTAAGTTGATGATGTTAAAATAATAATCAGCACAATCCATAGAAGCTTGTTGCTGTCGGTTTACAGCATCACCTTGTTCTAGACGACTGGTACCTCTGCCTCACTGGATGCCTTCGTGGAACCCGGAATAGAACCGGATCCACTTGGCCAATATTATTTCGGTATCTGTCAAAATTTCAGCCAACTTCATGGCAGATCTTAGAACCCTGATGAATGTGGGTGTTAGGGTGGTTCAAAATATAGATTTAAGCTTCGAAATCAATTAATAACTAATTATCCTGAATCAACTAAAATGCTGTCCTAAATCATATTAGTACACATAGCAAATTTTTCCGTACATCATTTCAGCGATAAGCTCAAATTTTGGGAGAATCACCAGGATCGGATTTGAAATCAGTTCTGCTTGATGGTGCAAAATCTATATTTTGAACCACCCTTGTGGGCGTCTATAGTGAAATACCTGTATGAAAAAGAGAAATGATGATGTGAAAAATGGTATTGAAAGCAATCTGGGTGAAACATTTAGTGCTGTTGTTCCCACTTCGGTACCAATATTGAAAATAGTGGGCATGAGCGATCAGTATTCCTCCGATGCCTTCATTGACTACTTAAAAAGTCAAAATGAAGACTTCGCTATAAATGATGTAAAATAAGTTAACATGTTTGAAAATCCACGCTTCACTTATAACAAGTTTAGTGTTGTAATTGAAGTCGATTTTTCAGAACACCTTAGAACCGAAATTCCCCTCAAGTTTCAGAAGAATTTGCATTCTCCAGAAATTCTTCCCAGAATGAGATTGAAATTATCCTTGGAATTCCCCTGAAATTCTTCTCAACATCCCTTTGATATTTCATTAAAAATTTGATTCTCTCGGTATTCCTTTCGAAATTATCTTGGAACTATCTGCAGGAATCACTAGAAATTATTCGCAGGATTTCCATAGAATCATCCCCAGAAATCTTTTCTTTTAGAACTGTCCTCAGAATTCAAAACCCTTGAGGTTCTTCTCGGAAGTCAAATTTAAGTTGTCCGTCCATTCACCAAAACGTTGTAGTTTTTCTACCAGAAATGTTCAATAAAGCCTGCCCCTCCATTCACCAGAACTGTGCAATTTTAACATCAGGAATTTTCAATTCAGCTTGCCTCTCCATGCAGCAGATTTTTGTAAATCTTACACCAGAAATTTTCAATACAAACTTCCCCAGAAAATTATACACCTGAAAATTTCAATGTTTGCCCACTGTGCAGTGTAGCGAACTTTCCACCAGAAATTTTCAGTTAAATGTGCACCTCCAAATTTTTAGCGTGATTCAATTTTTCCAATTTTAATTTTGATTACTCCCACCATGTACCACCTTGATGATATTTTTCACCCAAAAGCTTTTTCTTCGATTTACCATCACGAAGGTGAATTTTCTCAACCTTAAATTTAGCCTCTTATTTTAACCCTCCATGAACCAGCTTGAAAAAAAAATTACACCATAATTTTTTTTGTATGCACCACTGTGGTGCAATTTTTTAACCAAAAAATGTCATTGAAGTTTGTTCTTTCATGCACCTTTCTGGTGCAATTTTCAGGCACCATCTCAAAGGAAATGACGCAGTCAAAAGGTTTTCAGTGCCCTTATTTTATGAAATGAAGTTATTTTACCTTCAAATCAAGTTATCAAGAAATCATAATTTAGTTAATGTGGGAAAAAAATCTTATTTATAAAAGGGGAGGCAATTGCAAACCTCGCCCCACCCTGTGCACGCAAGTGGTTGAGAGGAGCGTGGATTTTCCATTCGTGGCCGGTAACTTAGATGAGTCTACAGCTGTTCTTAAAAACGCTTTGAAAACGTGTACCAATCAACTAGTTGAGCAAAAGTTTGTTTTTTTGGAAAATTTGAACAGCTGGTACAATTTTGATCTTTTGCGTCTTAAACGGAAAAGGGACAAATGGTACAAAAAGTTTTGTAGATCAAATAATGACAATCATTGAAAAAGGTACACAATGGCGCATAATAAGTATTTACAATCGATAAGGAAAAATCGTTGTGAATATGTTCAAAGGAAGATTTAGCAGCATCAAAACAACAGCAAAGAGTTATTAAAATGTTTGAAATCTTTATTAAAACCTAGTAATTGCAAACCACGGTCCATAACTTTTAATGGCACATTAGAACAGTCAAAACAAGTAATTGCATATAAGTTTAATGATTATTTTCTCGTTTGTGTTTCATTGATTAATCAATCCATTGAATTGGTCCATGAACCTGACGAAATAAAACAGCCAGTAAATAGTAGTTGTAGATTTGAAGGTTTTCACCCAATCACATTAGATGAACTTAGAGTTATTTGCTTTTCATTAGGAAAATCGACTGGAGTAGATAATGTTAATGCTACAATTATTCAAGATTGCTTTCATATCATTGGCCACATCTTGCTGGACCTTATTAATGAACCATTACAAAATGGACATGTGCCACATATTTGGAAGGAATCCTTAGTGTTTCCTATTCAAAAAGTTTTTTTTTTTTTATTATAGTCACTTTAATACTCTTGGGTCATTTGTGACTTGTCCGGGGGTGAGATTTGAACTCGTCACTTTGGCGTGAGAGGTTTGGATGTTAACCACTACGCCAGGGTCACTCCCTATTCAAAAAGTTGCTGGAACGATTAAAGCCGAAGAGTTTCGTCCCATAAACATGTTAGAACTTGTTGTTAAAGACCAGCTGTTGGAGTATTTAAATAGTAATAGTTTGTTGATACCAGAGCAATCAGGATATCTGGACGGTCATTCTTGTGAAACCGCGTTAAATTTGGTATAAGTGAAGTGCAAAAAGAACTTGTAGTGTAAAGATACGATTGTAGCTGTTTTTTTTTATCTTAAACGCGGTTTTGAAACAATTTATACTCCCTTATTGTTACGATCAATCAAGCGCTTTGGAATTACGAGTACTGCATACAAATGGTTTGAAAGCTATTTGTATGACAGAACTCAACGGATTGTTTTTAATTATTCTGTTTCCAGTCCCGTGGGGAATAACCTTGGAGTGCCCCAGGGAAGTGTATTAGGGCCCCTGTTATTTATTATGAATATTAATGACTTGCGACGTGTTTTACGATTTTGCGATATTAATATTTTTGCAGATGATACTGTGTTATTCATTGCACATAAGGATTTAGATGATGCCGTTTTACACTTGAATGAAGATTTGCGTTCTTTAAGTAGATGGTTGAAGTATAAGCAGTTGAAATTGAATACAAGTAAAACTAAATTTATGGTAATTTCGCGGAATCGAGTAAATGAGAACGTCTCTGTTGTAATTGATGATGAGACTGTTGAGCGCGTTGGGGAAATTAAATATCTTAGCGTGATTATTGATGACAAACTTAAGTTCAATTTTCACATTGACAATGTTATCAAGAAGATTGCCTAGAAGTATGGAATTCTATGTCGACTGAAAAACGATTTAACTATTGCCAGTAAAATACAGCTATACAAATCAATCATCTCTCTTCATCTAGACTTTTGCACTTCCATTTTATTTCTGTCCAATGAAACACAAATATCGAGATTACAGCGCTTGCAGAATAAAATAAAGGGTTTGATTTTGAGATGTAATAGATTCACTTCCTTAACTTTGATGCTAGACGCCTTACAATGGTTGTCGGTGAAGCAAAGAATTGTATATTTGACTACGGTGTTCATTTTTAAAATAGTTAACAGTTTGCTGCCTCGATATTTGTGTGATCGAATTGAAAGAGGAAGTGACTTTCATAGATTTAGTACTAGAAACGCAGTTGAAATAATAACACCACATTTCTTGACTTGTGCTTCACAAAATTCATTATATTAAGAAATAAATGTTTTCAATTCGATGCCTAGACAGATCAGAACATTTCAGCATTTAATCCCTCCAGTCAATTCTCGGTACATATTTTATCTACCGGTTGAGAAAGACAAATTGGCCTAACATTGCTTTTTTAAAAGATTTACTTCATTTTGTGAACGCACATTCATCATTTTGCATAAGAAAACGGAGCATTTCTGTAGTGGAAAAAAGTGATTTTCCAATCACAAATTTCATATTTCTGTACATAGTACTGAGAAGACCGTATTTATGCTTTTAGTTTGGTTTAATTTGCGCTGTTTTAGTTTGGATTTTCAATCTCTGCCCGTTGCCAATATCATGAAAATGACAATAAAATCTTTCGCAATAATTTTGTTTGCTAATGATGGCAGAACCGCTACCCCTCTCCTTGCTGGTTATGTTGTCACCGATGTTAAGAAAATTAAAAAAAAAAACTCTTTCACAATAATGACATTTTTCAAGGTGGATGAAGCGCTCTTGCGGTATCCTTGGTAGCAAGCTAATTGCGGGGAGCCTTTCTTATGGTCGATTTACGTGTGGTCTGTTTTGTGGAAGTCATTGGGTTAGTGCGATGAGTGTGTTGAGCTGGTACGTTGTTCATGCTGTGAACACGTCCAATGTTCGAATGGAAAAGTGGCTTCAGCTTGACCAACTTTTTGATAATAATTCATGCGTGTAATTGGTAGATTCATTGATTATTACGATGCTTGATACTATACTTCATTTTTCTTATATTATTCAAAAGTATGTTGTTGAACGTCTATACTCGGAAAAAAATCCGTTCGCATATTCGTGAACGGTAGCCAAAAAAGGAAGTTGCTTGATGAGAAATCCTCTCTAAAAAATCAAAAAATAAAACAAATTAAATTTTCGTAATCTTTTTTGAGAAGGTACCTTAAAAAAGACTTTTTGCTGCTCCATAAAGTTGTTGTTAACAGTTGAGCTTTACTAAATAAACGAACGAAACTTAATTTGAATTGTATTTTTGGTGAGATCTGCAGATTACAGTCAACTCTTCAGAACTCGATGGGAACCCAAGCTAGGCTACTTCAACCACTTCTCCCATGCAAATTTCCTAATTTTACCTCCATAACTCGGTGGTCCCTTCAATATCTAGTTACGAAGAGTTGGGTATATTTATTCTAATTAGTTTTTTAGTTTGGTTCGTGAAATAATTTAATTCAATTCTCCATCTTGAATCTGTAATTGGTAGCAATTCGTATTCCACTTTACCTAATATTATGTATCGAGAAAGCACCATGGAGCACTAGTAAAGGCTTGACAGAGTACTAAGTGCTCCACGGAGAACGAATTGAACTACTCCTACGATCACTGTCCCGTGGACTGATAGTTAAATATAGTCCCTAAAGTAGCCACATTTTCTTCCGAGATCGAAAGCTGATACCAATTGTCGTAATTAGTATGCATGTAAGAAAGTAATTGTCTTAACTGAGTATCGCTTTGGAATTTAATTAATAGTTGATACGAACAACAGCAAACTTGGTTGCATCACTTTGGCTAAGAAACAATCAAGCAAATCTTGTTTGTGTTGAATGCGTCATTGGAAAAAAATGAAGCATTGTATTTCCCATTATCCATGTTGCAGTCATCCTACGCTCGGCGAGGTTGCCCAATAAGCCCTCACTTTGTTCTGACAGAATGTTATCTTCTAGACTTTTGAGTCAAACAAACAGACCTGCACTGCCAAAGAGGATGTAGAATCCTACCTAAGAGCTATTACGCCATCTAATGGTTTCCCCGTACTTGTTCCATCGAGCCTTTGGTTTTTGATAGCGTTTCCCGTTATTTTTCCCAGTTTGGAGTGGCCCTACACTATCCCCATTGTACTGCCGTTCGTAGGAATCATCTCAACCAACACGTACTAATCCGAAAAGAGCTTTCCTCTGCCGACGGAGCGAATTGCATGCAGCTTTCACTTTGATGAATACGAAATTAGAATTTTTCACCGAGAGTGTTGTACAGCATGCATAGAAGATACTAGAACGAGCACTCAGCTCAAGGCGATGCGACGGAATGGGCAGAAAGAACCTCGTGAAGAGAAACAACATCGAAGAATGCGTTATTCGGGCAGAAGACAAGTGAAGTGGAGATAATTTGTATTTTTTCATCCCTCGTGTGCCGTTTCTCGGATGCTCGGGAGAATTGTGAGGCTGTGGGACCAAGCAAACACTGTGTGGAGAGTACTTCTGTTGTCTATCCATTTCACGTTTCATCAATTTTTGGCTGATGGTGCAGCTTTTTTTCCCTCCGCTCCATTTCGCTAAAAGCAGCGCAACGGAGGCGCTTTAGCAAATTGATTCGGGCACATTTGAATGCTAAATTCGACGTAATTTGCTATCCGAGTTTCGCAACGGCGGCAACGTCAACGACGACGGTTTGTTCTGGGACCGATTGACACTCAAACTGACGCAATATGATCAAATTTGGCTAAATATGCACGTTTTAATCGTGGTTTAGTCGCGTGCGATTGTTGTGAGCTATGAATGCTGATTTGATTTCGTTTTGGGAAGAATTTTATCAATTATGGGACGCAGCATTGTGGAACTTTGCTGGTCATAGACAAATTGATTTTCAGAAGTATGAATCTACAGTAGAGATTGCGAAGCGTTCCGAATAGCAATTACCCACTTTTCAGTGCTTTGATGTGACTGAAACTCAATATCAGTAAAAATGTGGGAATTTGGTATTGTATTTCTCATGAGGACCTATGTTCAATTAAATAAATTAAAGTTTCATTGTAGTTACTACCAGCGCTGAACGAAATTTTGCACCTTATTCATATTTGTTTCGTCATTTTTGAGCAGATTTTTTTTAAGAATATCGAGGAATTGTATTCACTCACTTTTGGTCACTTTGAATTTTGTTTAACAGTGTTGCTATATGAAATGCATTTTAATTAGCTGATCGCCGCTCGGGTTACAGTAAACATTATTCAGTTACCGAAAGATAATCATTTCAACATTTTGCACCTCAGTGTTCACTCGGCTGTCGACAAAAGCAGGCCACTCTCGATGTGTGCTACGCGATCGTCTGTTTTCTCGGCAGCAACCATTGTGTGGTCCTCCTCATTGTTCTTCATCAGCAGTTCTTTCGGTCGATGCGTCGTCGACTTTGAAAAGCAACCGTTTCGTGATGAGTGTGTGAGTGCTGACCACGTTTTGCGTCCATTGCTGCAATGGACGCGCTCTGACCCTCGTTGGCGTACAACAATTTGCCATACAATGAAACCACTGGAAGCGGCTCCAGTTCTGATGGAGGAGGCTTTTTGGATAGCGGAAGATAAAGTGTTTATTGTGTCGTACCTTTTGACTATAGTTTTAAGATCTATTGTATAGTGACCAAGAATCCTCGGCTCTGTAAAGTTAATTCGGTTGAGCCTTATCAAATAAATTAATAAACCAAAAAAAAAAACATTTTGCACCTAATTTTGACTGGGATAGGAGCATTGAAAGTTGAATCGACGTTATTGAATGTCGCCTCATTTCAAAATATTATAAATATTGAATTATTGATTTTTTCATCTTTTTCTTTTGGCATCATTACGTATTTAATGGCCTCTCAACGTAGTGTTCTTTGAGCACATCCACAGTTGTTTATTGAGAGCCTATGCGTTGCGTCTATAAAATCATCTCGGGTAGGTTTTACAGGCAGCAGTACATTGGTAGAACTGTCATTTCATTTGCTGTATGAAACATGTGCAGAGGACGTAATAAATCCAACCTTACATTATATGTCAGGGAAATGTGTATTGCGTGTAATTATTTTGTAATTGAATTGAGCAACGTAAAAATCTCAATCCTCCACATCATTAATGCGGTCATGCTTCACACACTACTGTGAAATTGTTTTTAGCAAATTTTCTTACTTTTTTGACGTAGGACTACGTCTTTCGGGAAGATGGGGGTACAATTTATGAAAAGCAAAAAATTAAATTATGAAAGATTTTGAACGTTAATAACTTAGCTACCCCTGGACCAATTTCAATTATTTTATCACCAATCGATCAGAAACATTTCTACGCATCGATAACAATGCAAATCAACAGTCAGATTTTCAAATTGAAACTATTGAAAAAGTGGTAAATGTCAAGCATTGTCCAAAAGCTTCTAAATAACTAACAAATCCACCAATTACGTACATGCATGTGCTGTTTCCCCAACACAGTCATCAGAGAATGGTTCCTAGATGAAACAAGTCGAATAGGGAGGATACAATTGCGGAACATTTTGTTGCCAATTCAGAACCACACGCCCCCAACGACCACACAAAATGCTGTTTTTTTTTCCTTGGATTTGTTTTTCGTGCTGAGCACCAATGCTACCCACACCCATGCTTGGCATACACAGTTTTGGTCACGAACTGCTCATTTGCTAATAACTTTGCACACAGTTGACGGAACATAGTTCTTTTTGAAGCAGTAGATAGAATACAGTGTAAGCTTGTTATAGATATGTAAAATAAAGTAGATTTTAATGCTAGTAGTAAACTGTATTTGTTTTTGCGTTGTAAAAATGAGGTGAGAAATGTTCACTACACATCTCGGAATTTAAGTGTTAAATTGATTAGTGTTGATTCAAATGTTAAGCTTTACCTAATCTTTTTTATAGTAAACTATGAGCCTAATCTATCAATTACTTTAAAGAAAAATAAATTTCAACATCTGAGTAAAAAGTTATTACCAAATTAGCAGTTGCTGTGTACAACTGTGCATGCCCCACACCTGGACCCTACCTATCGACCCATCAACTCATGAACCGGGAACCCCGAAGGAAGGCGTGATCAGGGATGTTATGCCTTAGAACTGGGATTGGCAGGCAGCGTTGACTGGGATTGAACCCAGGCCTGCTGGGACGCTTACCACTACACCACGGGTGCCGCTGCTCTCTAGAGTTGTAATCTTGTAACCAAACTTGGAAGCAGGGGATACTCGATATATAATTCTATTCTAACTCTTTTCTGAAATGAACTTGGTGGCCCTGAAAAGGGCCGTTTTGTTACATTGGTGATAAGTTTTAACCTCCGAAACCGTACAGAATGCGTCCCTGTCGCTTCAGAGCGTAGACGACATCCATGGCCGTGACGGTTTTGCGCTTGGCGTGTTCAGTGTAGGTGACGGCATCACGCATATTTTCTAAGAACACCTTCAGCACACCTCGGGTTTCCTCAAAGATCAGACCGGAGACGCTTGACGTAACCACGTCGAGCCAGACGACGAATGGCATGCTTGGTAGTACCCTTGATGTTTTCACCTAGAACCTTCCAATGACGCTAAGTGCCTCCTTTTCCAAGCACTTGATGCTTGTTTGTCGTTGTACGGGTGAATCGAAACCAAGCCTAAAACGTAGATAGCAACCTGTTATATAGACAACCAGCTCTGCCGGTACGGGATGGTCCATTAATTATGTCACGCAAGTTTGGCCCATTTTCAACCCCCCTCCCCATTTTGTCACATTTTTTGTATGAACCTTATTTTTTTTTGTATGGCTCCTCACAGCTTTCAAAACCCCCTCCCCCTAAATGTGTGACATAATTAATGGACGACCCCTACCATATTTTCTCGCTTCCCATTGGCTATATTATATAGCCAATGGGAAGCGAGAAAATATGGTACCGGCAGTCAGTCCGCATCGTGCTCTCTTGTCGTGCGGATCTATTTGCTTTTTGCTTAAGGAAGTGTTACTACTACCTAAAGCTACAACAAATTTAAACAGCACTTTTCAGTGCTCAACCTTAAAAAAAAAATTCTACCTTTTTCAACTCTTATTCCTCTTCGATCCTTGTTTGGACCCTACCCGAGGTAATCCTTCTTGAATATCGATTTGGAAAATTCCTCTTCGATCCTTCAGATTCTTAAAGTAATCTGCTTGGAAGTCGATTTGGATAAAAATTTACTGCCGCCATGGCGCCTAAACGCAAAAGAAAGGGGCAAACTCTTGACCCCCCTTCTGATGAAATTAATTTGTGTAATCAATTTGATTTGCTCACGGATGATGAGAATGATCCATCATCCAAGAAAAATTCTAGTAAACTTTCCAGGCTTAATGCCAAGAAGGAAAAGATTCCCCCTATTGTGATAACCACTTCCGATTTCCATGCTCTTCGCATGGAACTTTTGAATTTCGTGAAAGTTAAGTTTTCACTACAAATTGGACGTCGGGGTGAATGCCGTGTATTGGCTGAAACCTTGGATGGATTTAAATGTCTTCTCAAGTATCTTACTGAGAAGAAGCACACATTTTTTACTTACGACACCAAAACTGAACGTGTGTTCAAGGTTGTCATGAAAGGACTGCCCAGTGGTGAATCCCTGGATCAGATCAAAGATGAACTGGCAAAATTACTTGGAGTTGTGCCACTCCAAGTAATCAAAATGAAAATGAAATCCCGTCCTGGCGTTTCGCGCAACGGGATTTCTAATGATTTTTATTTAGTTCACTTCAAGTCTAGTGAACTAAACAACCTTAAGGCCTTAGAAAAAGCTAGCCTTATGCTCCATGTCCGAGTGAAGTGGGAACACTTCAGGAAGACTGGAGGAAATTTCCAAAACCTCACTCAGTGCCGTAAGTGCCAGGGATGGGGTCACGGAACTAAAAATTGCTACATGCCAGCTAAATGCATGAATTGTGGTGATTCCTCTCACGCAAAGGACGACTGTCCTGTGAAGGAAGATCCAAAAAAATTTAAATGTTCAAATTGTGGTGAAAACCACAAGTCCAATTTTTGGGAATGTAAGACTCGCAAAGCGATCCTACAATCTCGTTCTAACCGTCAGGTAGGAAACGCTCTACGTTTCCGACCAGGTACAAATTCCTCTGCTGTTAACAACGGTCAGCGAGGAACAAATTCTACATTCGGGACCAACGGCTTTACTTCCCTTACGAACGAAGGCGGGATCAGACATGTTATGCCTCAGAACATCCCGCTGGCGCCGACTGGGATTGAACCCAAGCCTGCTGCTTTTTTCCGCAACATATAAATCTTTCAAATAACAGCAGTAAGACTTGAACAGCTTTCGTAGACCCACTAGTGCCCAGCTGTCCCAATACGGAAACATACCACCAGCTTAACTTAGCAGCGCAGTGGATGCAAGAAAATCCAACAACAATAATACGTGTTCTTATAGAAGCTTTTGGAACCTCCACTCCATCGATCAGGTTCAAACATGAAATAGCATAACTCATTAATAAATATTGTCCGTTGCGTTTAATCACAATTGCCACGCTTAATAGCTTTCTACAGTAATTTTCAAAAATACATGATTGCGCGAAACTTTTTATTGACTATTAAACCCAACGATTAATTGAACAAAATCAGTCTTGTTCTAACCAGCAGACTCGTTTTTCAATGTACTCGTCGGCTGTGCCCAACCAGTGGATAACACCGTTTACCGGTTTTCCAGATACCGCTGCTAGCTAATAACTAATTCCTCCAAAGAACACTCCGCGTCGGGAAGATTTCCATCTTGTATCTCATCGGTGAGCCCACACTGGGACGCTAAGTAAGACAAGTCTCTATCAACGGGAAATCAGATCGTAAATGAACAAGTGAGGCAAACATAAAATACGAACAGTCTGCAACAGGGCTCTACATTTTCGATGCTCTAAAATGAACTCGAGTTTCGAGCCTTTTTCATACAACGTGTTCAACGCATATTTTTGTTTGAAACGAAAATGAAAAAGAAGCACGCTTAGAACGAAGGGCTGGTTGTGGATGTTATCGTCGTTGCTTTGCTCATCACTTTCAACGAAAATAACGTCGATTATCGAAATGAATTATGAAACGAAACCTCCTTCAATCCCTTTCACCGACACTATATCACCGCTCCTTCAACTTGTTTAGTATGCGTTATGTTATTTTAGATGAATATGTTGATGGAAGATAAATTAAACATGTTACGAGTAATTTTCAAGAGATTTCAGGTGAGAAATACTTTAAATATATATTTTCATTTTCCGTCGTATACGTCATGAAACTTCGGTTGATGTGTTTTATGAAAGACAAAACTATTAAACTCAAACGCTCTTTCACTCGTCCGCTTCACCGAAGCTTGAATGAAAGACCAATGAAGCGACGGGAGAAAGAGAGACAAGCGATTGATTTTTTTTTTTTTTGACGGCGACTGAGGTTCTAGAATGGTTTGAAGCTGTTCGAATCCAACAGAAAGAAATCTAGCAGTCTCTTGGTCGCTCGATTTTGTCCATTGAAGCTGATATTGTGACGCCTTGGTCGGCGCACTTTTAAATAATTAAAACCAAGCATAGAATAGAGTACTAAATTGAACACAGGTACAATCCAAGCAAGAAGAAGTATACACATCAACTCGTTGTGTAAAATAACAATAACACAGTGAAGCAGCACCATCACCCAAGAAATCCTTCTATCAATTTGAACAAGAATTTGCTAATTTATGCATTTTTGCAATAGCTAATATTCCTTAGCAATTAATGCATCGCATATTCAACAATTATTTCACCGAAAGGCATATATATCGATGCATTCGTGGCAGCCAACTCTGTGCTATTGTTTGCAAAATACCATCCTACAATCCTCCAGCCTCAATAAACAATTCGCCGATTGAAAATGTAGTACGATAAATCTGTTTTCAAAAAGGATTACGAAAATCAACAACAGAGTGAAAATGACGAACCACAACAAACATTATTCTATCAGCTGTTCGGAAGCACAAAATCGCTTCCTTCGTATTGCCCGCTTGCAGTCAGCCGCTAGCCAGATTATCGTGAAAATTTAATCAATTTCATTTCATCCATTAGCCAAACATGAGAGGGCAATGTTTTAGGAAAGCAAACGCTGTCAGATTATCCCGAGGAAACAACGTGGAAATAGCGATCCATCTTTTGCGCATCACAGGCCGAATGAGATGTGGTTGTATTGAATATACTGTCCAACGATTTTACTCATTCTTTCATTAGTATCAGGGATCAGCCTCTTCAACACATTTTTAATCTTTTTTAAACGTCATATATTGTAAATTATTGCGTCGTCCACAGGATCCCTAAAAAGCAGAAACCGAAAACGCACACTGCTCGAGGGCGATAATGGTGATGAACAAGATTTAATCATGGTCATTTGCATAATATTTTGTGAATTATGTACAAGGCAGCAAAGCCCTTTCATGTTGGCTTTTCTGCGTTTGCTTTTTCGCATAAAGGGATTAACTCCAATTAAAAGACGCTACTACCGAGATTCCAATTTGCTGACGATGCACAATGGGACGGTGTAACCCAAAACAGTGGACATTAAATATTTAAAATTGTATGCCTTTCCACACACGCAAAAATCAGCACATTAAAATGGTTATATTTAATTTAAAAAATTGGTGGGGTTGCATACAAGACACGACCGCAGGGTTGACGTAGACTACGTTAAGCTGTGTAGTGCAATTCTCGTGCATTTTTTCTAGATATTGATTTAAAATACAGTAGAAGTAACCTATGATTTCGGTCCTATGTACATATTTTGGATTTCCTACTAAGTAAAACTTGGTTAATTTCAGGACCTCATAAAAATGCGAATACATATTCTATTTCATTTGGTTCCTAAATTACAATCAGATATGAGTAAGGCTTTTTTCAAGTAATTCATTGAAGCGTCCAACAATGACTGTCATGATGGCTGATACTCCCTATCACTTCAAGATTTCTAGGACACAAATCTTGGACGGTTGTGACATCACTCATGAAATTGAAACTCCTTGTGTACTGGACTGCAACAAACGTGAAGTTCCAGTTTCTGTGTTATAAGTTTTGTGAGAGCTGATATCTGTACCCTTGAAATTTTTCTATGGTAATGAGATTGATCCTCAGCGATTCAACTTCAAAACGCTAAAAATAAATACACACACAAAAACGGAGTGCACAATTTTGCATCAATGTTATGCAACATTTCATAGTTGATCGAGATGATATCAATTAGCCATGAATCCCTCCAATAAGTTCTCGGTACATCTTTTATCTACCGATTGAACAAAAAAAAATACTAAGGCTGTGTTCCATTTGGAAAATTTTCACTTAGATTTGACAATTCGAAAATAAATTAAGATGTTCGAAAATCCCTCTGTTGTTGATCGGCCGACTTTCGAGAAAGTGCCTGTCAAAATTGATTCCTTGTCTGTCAGAAATAAGTCTGCTGGAATAGCAGGTTTATTTGAAAATTTTCCATCTGTCAAATTTAAGTAAAAATTCACCAAATGGAACACAGCCTTAATAACTTGAGCACAGAATCGTTTCTTGTTGTGTTTGGCGTATTAGATGCTAGATAAAAACTTCTTTTATCGATATGTGTGCTGAAAATACCTGGGCTAAGTGGATTCAAGGAGAAAGTCGACGAAGAGAATCTTGTCAGTGTTACTTAGGACCTAATGCAATGTTCAGCTTGAATTGTTTCGCTTAGCTGTAAACAGAAAATCGATGAAGAGAATCGAACATTACAAGTAGGCCCTTTTGAACGCTCACTGTCGAATTTCAGAACCTAGCACTGAAAAAAAAAGCTCGATGGTACCTCTATTTATGCTAAGAGATAAGCATTGCAAGTCCCTCCTACTTGAAGAATTATGCAAAAAAAAACTGGGGTTGTATAAACCGTTCTATAGCATAATTTTCCAAGTATGAGGGGCTTTCATGGCTAATCTAAGAGCATAAATAGAGGTACCGTCTGATAATTTATCACATTTATCCTTTTTATCACCACAAAAACACCCCGTTCTCGATTTCTTATGCAAAATAATGAATGTGCGTTCACAAAACGCACGAAATCTTAAAAAAACCATATTAAGATTTTTTTAATTCAATCAATAGATTAAAGATGTACCGAGAATTAAATAAAGGGATTTCAAGCTAAAATGTTCTGATCGCGAAATATTGACTATCAACACCAAAATTTCGCATCAATGTCCAACCCATTTTGTGTGATATGTGCTACTGTCTTTCATGTTGCCCAATGATTAGGGAACTTTCATAAATAACGTAGTAGTTGAGGGAGGAGAGGGGTTTCAGAAGTTGGGACCGGCCATGTATTAGGTGTATTGCAAAACACGCCCCGAGGGGGAAGGGGGGTTAATTGGTCAAAATATACGTAATTTATGGATGGCCCTAATTTTACTTCCAATGCTGTGCCGCAATGGGTGAGTTTAATTTAACTCGTGGTTAAAAGTGACAGATGAGTTATCGAATAACCCTGCTATACGAGCGTGGTTATTTCAGACCGACTAGAAGTTAAATTTTGGTAACCGTGGCTGAGTTTTGTTTGAAAACTGATCAATTTCCGGATGTGCAACCAAATTGTACTTGATTATGAGGACTGGGTTTGGGGAGAACGTTTATTTCATGAAAACAGTGATAAAATTATCACTTTTTATTTGTCCATTTTTAAAACAGTTTTTTTATGAAAAATTGAAAAAATAAATTTATTGCAACAGCCTACGAGAGGTATTTCCTATCGATTGGTGTATTCTGATTTTAATTTCATCTATACATGACAAAGCTTATAGCGTTCAAAGAATTACACCTTTTCGGGACGGTCGCAATTTTAGATTTTCGATTTACCCCCAGTACCTTCCCGTAAGACGTAGTCTACGTCAAAAAAATGACTCACACACTTTAACGACGAGACCCAGCAACAAAATGACTAATTTTTCGATCCTAATAAGCCCAATGCGCGCAAAATCTAGGGAAGTAAAGCCGTTGGTCCCCGGTTCATGAGTTGATGGGTCGATAGGTAGGGCCTAGGTGTGGGAGCTGCCTTCCTGGCGTCGGTAGCATTGGTACTCAGTACGGAAAACAAGATCAACGGAAAACAAATCAAAGAAAAAAAAAATTAAAAAGTAGGGTAGAGAACTACTTTGGCCTAATCGCCCAGTTTGGGCCTATCGAGCAGAAAACTTCAAATAAATCCATGATTTCAGAGTTAACAAGTCAATTATGCGTTTGGTACGATACTTTACATTCAAAGTGTTTTTATGTTACTTCATACGCGAAGTTAGCGATTTTAAGAGTTGGTTGGAAATGCTAACATGAAGCTTTAGTGTGATAATTTATTAGCTAGAGAATGATCTTGAGAAGAGAGTAGGTGGATAGTTCCGTTAGAGTACGGCAGTATGAAAATTGAATATTACATTACATTACATAGAAACGATCTTGAGCAAAGTTGTAGCTGAGAAAAATTTCTATAAGAATGGTTATCGAACTGTTCCGTAGCTCAATATGGAAAACGACTAGAAGGCAATGAACAACAAATTGAGATTTCCCATAGTAATTTACATGTAAACTTCAAATGGCTTGTGCGAAGCCTGTTTCTAACCAATTAAGTTGTAACTTCGGGAGGCTAATCAGGACCCGATTTGAAACCATTTAAGCACTGTGGAGCGAAAAAGTCAAATTTTGCATCAGTCTAATGCGCATGTAATACTGAAAAAATGCAACCTAGCAATGCTTCTCGATTATTTGCGCATGTTTACCTGCAAGGAAATGTACCTGATCGGGCGGAAGACGTAATGCTGTCATCCTGATTAATCTTAAGATGTTTAAATCTGTCGATGCCACGATCAAAATATATCGTGAAATAAGGGAAGGATGTTAGGACTATCTTTGTAACAATATTTATTAGCAACCAGAATTAAAATAATTCAACACGAGAAATGTAATACTGCTCCTAGTTATGACCACCACCACGTCCCGTAGTGAGGTGTAGGATTATCCGGGTATGGGTTCCGGGTTGGCGCTTCAATTTTGCTCGTTCCGTTCTCGAACCAACATTACCGTAATGAAATTGGGGAAAAAAATTAAAAGCTGCAACATTCATTATTCGCACCCTTGAATTTAAACACTATCCGAGTATCTCCATCATCAAATTCAGCAACGAATATTTCCGGAGTGACTCCAGATTTGGACGTAATTGCTTTTGTAAACAAACACGTCAATCGCCGATTTTTTGCGAATAAAATCTCAAGCTCGAAAACTAATAACACAATCAGGTAGAACAATGCTCTTTGGTATGGTTTGTTTACGAAATTGAACTTTTATCCGTGAGAAATCAGGTATTATACTACGCCCAAATATAATATCACTCCGGATGTGCGAAGGCTGATCTGCAAACACCTTTTCAAAGCAAACTAAATTCACTGGTTGGTCTTCTAATTATTCCGAAGTCTCACGAAGGATCCTTGACCTAATCCGACTGGCCTCCGATTGTACAGAGTCTTCCCTCTTGCCTCCATACTCTCACACTGTAGTATAGCCATAGTCCACAGTGTAGAGTTCTTGGTGATGGTAAAGTGGATGGGGTGTGGGGGAAGGGAGGAGTGGAAGGGAAGACCAATAGAATTCAGGGTTGAATGTTTGCGCCGCTGCTGTTCTTCTGACTCCATCTTCGCAACGATTGCACAATGCACATTGAACTAATTTCACCCAAAATTTCAATAGAATATACCCAATGGGTAAAACAATTCAGCCATTTAAAAATGATGCAATTTGATTCCGTACACCCTTTAATGCTTATTTTTCGGGTATCGAATTTTTATTTTAACGGTGGATGTTTTGTGTACGATCTTTTAGTCTTTGGACTTTACCTGCTTCAGGGGATATAAAGTAGTACCGTCTTTCATTTATTCATTTTTCATCTTTCAAACAGCTTAACGATTTCAAACTTAAACTAGATCTTATGAAGATTCCAACCGCTGGATTGAAACTTTGGTGATGGTGAACTCATACAAAATTGCCATACATCAGATCATTCAACTTGATGTCTGGACTTTGATGAACTTTCCGATGCTACTTTGAAACTATTGGAACTGCCCTAAAGATCTCTGAACTTCAATAGAATTCTCTATTTTTTTTTCTTTATTTAACGTCGATCTCTGTTCCGCAATCTAGTGCCAATCACCGACGGACATCGATTGCCATCCATTGACGGCAATCGAATGTGCAGGAAGGCAGTTTCGACACCTGCGTACGATATCGCACACATGGGCCGGGACCAACGGCTTTACTTCCCTTCCGAAGGAAGACGTGACCAGAGATTTTTATGCCTCAGAAAAATCCCACCGACCTCGGCTGGGATTGAACCCACACCCATTGGGGTGTTAGAAAGCAGTCACGCTTACCACTACACCACCGGCACCGGCAATAGAATTCTCTAGTCTTCCATGAATGTCCCTCCTCTCTCTTTAGTTTTAATTTTTCTGAAGTTAATTGAACGCCTTGAAGCTCTTTGATCTATCTTGAAGTTGTTGCAATTTTTTTAAAGTTTTCTAAACTTCCAAGAAACTTCCCTGAACTTCTTTGGGCTTTTCTGAAGTTTCGTTTCTCCATGATGATGTTAACTGGCTAATTCTATTAATAGATCAAATCCTACCTCGGCTACGACCTCACGGTCTTTGAGGAAGAAGGAAGTGTTACTAGAGACCGGGTATACCTCTGCATCTCCATAAATGACACGGGAAGGATAGTTTTGTGTTAGTGGGTCGGGTTATTTTGTTACATCAGGATTCACTGTGGTAAGAGTAGGGTTACCATATGGTATCTTAAAGGAGGACATGTCTTCCTTTTTCAATAATGTTTCTACATCCTCCTTTTGCCTGAAAATGTCCTCCTTTTTAGTACTTTCATTTGTTCCAGTAACATATTCATAAAATTGTTTTCAAGGGCGTTGTTTACAGAGCTTATTTGTTTAATTTTGTCACAACCTAATCTTATCTAGCAAATGCCATTCGAAGGTGGGACTAGGAGCAACTACAGCTGTCAACCCCCCTCCATTTTGGGTGCGGTTCATTGGGTGAATTTTAACTTATAATTGACAGATGGAAAATTTTCAAATAAACCTGCTATTGTACCAGACTTATTTCAGACAAACCAGGAATCAATTTTGACAAATAATTTCTTGAAAATCGGACAACAACAGATGGATTTATGAACATTATAATTTATTTTACTAAAATTTGACATTTCAAAAATAAATTATAATGTTCGAAAATCTCTCTGTGATTTTTGAGAAGTTGTTTGTCAAATTTGATTCCTAGTTTGCCAGAAATAAGCCTGGTACAATAGCAGGTTTATTCGAAAATTTCATATCTGTCAAATTTAAGTTAAAATTCACCAAGTGGAATACAGCCACACATATTGAAACTAACATTTTGTCGATTTTGACGTTCTGGTTCTATAAATAGTACGCTAATCACGCCTCTTCGTTCCCACTATGGCAGTGGCGTATGCTGAATCAATGGTAAAATTAACAGGTTGCTTAGATGTTCCATGTTGGTTTCAATCATCGATGAATTATGAAGGCTAGTTTGATGCATTTTTCAGAAGTATAACGAGAAGATGAATTGAATTGGTAACGACTACAAATTATGAACAATCTCAATTAAACCTTTGCAAATCATGAATTATGTGATAGCGCACATATTATTAAAACGTTTGATAAAAACTCATTGTCCTCATTTAATGTTAAGAAAAGGAATCATTGTCCTCCTTAGTCTCCAAACCTCAAATGAAATGTCCTCCTTTTCAATTTTTTGATATGGTAACCCTAGGTAAGAGTGATGCGATCAGTGAAAACAGCAGACTGTTTTAATTTTAAATCTAAATGGGATAGAATAAGCCAAAGTAAAACATTGCAAGGAAGACGGGTCTGGGATTGAACTCCAGAACTTCTACTCAGTACGCAGAAACGGTACCACTAAGCTACCGAACCTCGGCTTAAAACGGACAAAGACAGCTTTTGACCAATATCAAAAACCAACATATTTCTGGTATACGAGAACTTAATAACTGACCGAATACCAATAAATAAGCTTTAAATTGCCATAGACCCCAGAAGACTCTGTTCGCAGGAACTCGATAATGCTAATATTCCTCTATGTGATAGCCCAGCAGCTCACAACGAAGTTATTAAAACTCAATTTGCCTGCGGCAACAACGAGCGATGGTTCAAACAAGCTATGACTACATAGTTTCACCAAGCGTCTGCTAGGCGTCATAATGAATTCAATAAATTTAACCCTCGGAGAAATAAATTTGATATGATGAATATTAATTGAAATTTTCCTTTTATGTACTCGAATCTACCTTCCCCTAAGCTGCCTCAAAGCCCACTGTTTATTGTGTTAACCACGAAAGGATAGATACGATCCTTGTTTGCTGATTTTTGAGTAACAGCAACACGAACAACATCATCATCACTTGAGGGCTTTATTTCTCTCTGATTTATTACAATACTCAGCCCATCTCAAAACGGTTTCATTTATTCGAGGGTATCTAGCTTACGGAGGGAGCATGTTTAATCGCTTCCATTGTGATAAAGGTACATAGCTGGGTTAACCTGGGCTCTTCTTAAAACAGAAAGAATGAACAAGGCTGTAAATTACACAAAAGCGATATAACTTCACAACAATGCTGTTTTGAAACATTTAACCTACATTTTACATGGCTTGAGATCATCGTTGAGCTTTTTTACGACAAGACGGGTAGGCAAAATAAAACATGTGTTCTTATGTAACATTTCGTACAGCTCAAACCACAACGTGACAGTAATATAGATTAATATTAGCACTATTATTGAAATGAATTTTCCACTGACGGCATCTTTTCTTTTCTCATTCCAGTATTCCCTTCTGCAGACGGTTGTGGAAGCATGCCAAAAGAAAAGGCATTGTAAATTTCTAGCCTCACCGAAAACCTTCGGTGGCGACCCCTGTCCGGGTCACCGAAAGTTCGTCGAAGTAGCTTATAAGTGTAGACCATGTAAGTATTGCTAGGGGTGTGGTTTTATTTATGTTCGTATGCTAATTTGGATTTGGTTTGGCTAATTGCCCTCACAATTGCAAATAGGAATGAGATTACAATTTATAACGCTTTAGTTAAACTGTGCTGAAGCATCATATTGCTTACGGATGATTACTCCGTTTCGGTCCGACTCAAAAGATTAAGTTAAAAAATCGCCATGTCTATAATTTATGAGATATTCTTATGAAATTAGCAATGGAGAAATTTGTCTCGTTTCATTTTGTTTTGTCCCTGTGGTCAGACTTATTTCGGTCATTGTTCTAAATATTATAACGATATAGTCAATTACATATTAGTAAACCTGAATAGTTCAATCCGTAAAACACCCTCAGAGTCCCTTAAAACTGACCTCGGTAGGGAAGATTGATTAAAATTAGTCCTAAGAATCACAAAACAATTTTTAATTACGTATACAAGTAATTTCAGGTAAGTTTTGAGCTCAAACATAATGATAAATGGGTCTCAGGAGGAAGCAGACCCCTTTTTACCTGACATGACCCAGGAAAACACCGGAATAAGTCTGATCACACGAACAAAACATCCAATCGGATATTTTTTTTCCAAAAAACCAGTCAAAATGTTTAACTTCAACTATTATGTCAAACCAAAACGAGTTAACGGGTTCATCTTACACGTCCTACTGCCTCAGTTGACACACCTAGTTGGCACGATGCTTGGATTTTGACCAATCCAATGTCCCTTCTCCTCGTGGTAAGGTTAATCTCTCCAGCATCAATTTACTGAAATCTTGAAGAAAGTGCTGCACATCTTGCTCTCAGTGTGTTCCAGATCAATTCAGAACCACTTAACTACTCCAAAACCAAAGGTTAAACGGAGAATGGCAAACGTGTTTACTGTACGTACCTTTTCAGTCTCAAATTTTTACTGAAACACTTTGTCATTTGTTAGGTGGTAAAGGTCGAATATCAGGAAACATTTTGGTGTAAACGCCGAATATCACTATTCGGTACATCACTATAGTATATAATTTCAACTGATTACAAATGGTCTTTTATAGGAATATTGATTAAAAGCTATCACAAAAAACTAAAGACGGATTTTTAATGTCGTAAACGACATTTCTTTCATTCTCAAAAAACTTAAATTGCTTATTTATGCCGACGACATGAAGCTCTTTTTAGAAATAAGAAATGAAGAAGACATCAATATATTCCGGAATGAAATACACATATTCTACATATGGTGCAAAAAAAGTCTACTAGAATTGAATGTAAAAAAATGTAACTTAATATAATTTAGCAGAAAAAGAACAACTTCAAATATTTCAATTGCACTAGGAAATCAAAATGTAGAAAAATGTGAAAGAGTTAGGGATTTAGGAATTATCTTAGACTCTAAACTAACTTTCATAGACCATTACAACACAATTATTCACAGGGCAAATAACATGCTAGGCTTTATCAAGCGCTTTTGCTATAACTTTCAGGACCCATACACAATTAAAACACTATATATCGCCTATGTGAGGTCAATACTGGAATATTGCAGCATTGTATGGTCTCCTTTTTCAATCACGCACGAAGAAAGATTAGAATCCGTACAAAAACAATTTCTATTATACGCTCTTCGTAAATAAGGTTGGACATCATTTCCTCTTCCATCATATGAAGCACGCTGCATGCTTATAAACATACAAACATTAAAAGAGCGTCGTGAATATGCAATGGTTTCATTTGTAAACGATATCGTTTCGCAACGCATTGACTCCACAGAACTTTTATCAAAATTAAATTTCCATGCACCTACTCGGCAACTCCGAAATCGAAATTTATTTGCCATAAAACATTATCGTACAAACTATGCAAAATATGGGCCATTAAACCGCATGATGGCCTCTTACAATCAATACTGCGAAACCATTGACTTTACAATGTCTCGGCATAAACTAAAACAATATTTTTACTCCATAAGGCATTATAACTCATAAAAAATAGGAAAGCTGACACTGCTTAGTTTTTATTAAAGAAAAAATTATACTTTTAACCTTTTGTCCAAAGTTGACGAAATAAATAAATAAATTTAAGAAAACAAAACTGTATTCTAATATGTACTAGTCTACGTTGGTTGACGAAATAAATAAATAAAACGTAAAATATGAAAAACCGTACAATCGTTTGACAATGAAGTAGTAAAACGTTTCTTGAATTTCCGTTTGGAATGTGGCTATTATCTGACCAATTACCGCATATATTCGACTGTTATAGCATGGAATCATAAGATAAGAATAAATACTAACGATGTTAATGCATAGATAAAAAAAACTTCAAATATTTATGGAATTATTAATTAACCAGTGTGGTTTTTAACTTCGAAATTCTATGTACCTCGGTAATACTGTATCAGGGAGGCAACTTCAAAACCATATTCAGAACTTTGTTCTGAATCTTTTGAAGTGCTTTTTTCCTGGTAGTGAAACAACTAGAGCATACTGACACAGCGTAAAGCATGGCCGGTCTAAAAACTTGTTTAAATATTAGAAGTTCATTCGTCAGGCAAATTTTGGATTTCCTGCTTATAAAAGGGTACAAACATTTTATATAGGGGAGATGGATGTAATGTTGGCCTAAATGCCCCTAATTTGGGCACATACAAAAATTGAGCAATCAATTAAATTTTCAAAAGCTACCTAAAAATATCCAATACTACCGTCTCAATGACGCTTCATCTAGATAAAATTGATAAATAGCAGATTTTTAGCGTTGTGCTCAATCTTAGATCCATAGGCCAACATAAGTGCCATTTCCCTTATTTGTTACATTTGCCTTGAATGCTCTCAATGTGATCTTTAAAAGTTAATTTTTGGTCAAGTACTAATTCAAGATATTTCTTTTCACTTGACCAAGAAATTGGAATTCGTTCGTAGTGACTATGTGACTACTAATAGGTTTCAAACAGGAAATTCTAGGCTTTTGTGGAAATATTATAAGTTGAGTTTGGGAAGCGTTGGGAGAAATCTTCAATTTTTGTAAATAAGAAGAAAATATCCAAACTTTTCTACAGTCTGCTGCAAATAACACGAAGATTTCTTCTTTTAGCAGAAATGCCTGTGTCATCGGCGAGAAAGATTTGTGGCAACGCTGAGGCAAATCAGGGAGGTCTCAAGTGAAAATGTTATACAAAATAGGCCCAAGAATGCTACCCTGAGGAACTACTTCTGCTCTAACAAGTAGTCGTTCAGATTTGGAATTGTGATAATATACCTGAACTAATTGAACTAATTTCATAAAATATAGTGGAAAATTAAACTTTTTCAATTTTGCAATCAAACCTTCATGCCAAAGACTGTCGAATGCTTTTTCTACGTCTAGAAGAGTTGAGCAGCCTTCTGATTTGTTTGAACGAATTAAATTCGTAACTCTCAAGAGTTGATGAGTAGTTGAATGCCCATGGTGAAATTCAAATTGCTCATCTGTCATCAGCGAACAAAGATTGGTGGCAACCCTGAGGCAAATCAGGGAGGTCCGAAGTGAAAATGTTATATAATATAGGCCCAAGAATGCTACCCTGAGGAACTCCTGCTCTAACAGGTAGTCGATTAGATTTGGAATTTTGATAATTTACCTGCAGAGTTCTGTCAGTTAAATAATTCTAAACTAATTTCATAATAACGGCGCCGGTGGTGTGGTGGTAAGCGTGATTACCTCTCACCCCCAGCAGGCCTGGGTTCAATCCCAGTCGGCGCCGCCGGGATGTTCTGAGGCATAACATCTCTGATCACGCCTTCCTTCGGATGGGAAGTAAAGCCGTTGGTCCCCGGTTCATGAGTTGATGGGTCGATAGGTAGGGTCCAGGTGTGGGAGCTGCCTTCCTGGCACGTCGGTAGCATTGGTGCTCAGCACGGAAAACAAGATCGACGGAAAAAACAAACCAAAGGAAATTTCATAATGTAAAATGGAAATTTTTTCTATTTAGCAATCAAACCTTCATGCCAAACACTGTCGAATGCTTTTTCTATGTCTAGAAGAGCAACTCCAGTTGAGTGGCCTTCAGATTTGTTTGAACGAATTAAATTGGTAACTCTTAAGAGTTGATGAGTAGTTGAATGCCCATGGCGAAATCCAAACTGCTCATCTACGAAAATTGAGTTCGTATTGATGTGAAGCATCATTCTATTTAAAATTATCTTTTCAAAAAGTTTTTCTTATTGACGAAAGCAGACTTATTGAACGGTAGTTAGAAGCATCAGCTGGATTTTTATCCGGCTTCAAAATTGGAATATCTTTTGCATTTTTCCATTTATCAGGAAAGTAAGCCAAATGGAAACATCTGATAAATAATTTTACCAAGAAAGACAAGGTACTCTCTGGGAGTTTTTAACGAGGATATAGAAAATTCCATCATCACCCGGAGCTTTCATATTATGAAACTTTTTAGTTATAAATTTTACTTCGTCCAAATCAGTGGCCCAGGAATCATCAAAAATATTTTCCCGAGTGAAAATATTCAGATAATCCTGAGCAACCTGAATCTCAATAGGACAAGTAAGACCCAAACTGACATTATGGGAACTTTCGAATTCCCATGCAAGTTTCTGAACTTTTTCTGAATTTGCTATCCAAATTTTACCACCTTCTTTAAGCGCTGTAAAAGGCTTTTAAGGCCATTTCAAAAAATTTATGAGCTTCCAAAAGGGTTTGGAACGCGGGTCGAACTTCAAAACATTATTTTTCAAAAGTTTTTTCAATATTTAGTGATGGAGTAATATGACATGCACTAAACTAAGGACACTGAATATACTACAATAGATTACTGGTCGCAGTGGTGTTAGGTCCCGAACAGAGGAGAAAAAACTTTCATTAAAAGACTGTTCAGCTTAACGAACCGTGTGTGACTGCAATATTCATAGTAAATAAAGAATTTATCTCATCATCCCCGGCATTCAATTAACTCAACTTCATTCTGTGAGCATATCATTAGTGAAAATTGCACTCGTCAACTTAATGAAATAGTCAAACATGAATCATGAATCCCGGAAACGTTAGCACGATATCAGTCTCTGAGGAATAGGTAAAACGCAACGGTTGTCGGTTTGTGCGACTGTCGTGTTTATTTGATTACTTAAAACAGCATACGAAATATACCGAAGCGCGAAGTCATTCCTGTGCTATGCTTGTGGCTGGCACGCGGTTGAAAGCTTCATCACGCTCTCTGGTTTCAAAATTAGAACAACCACGGAAGCCAGCTTCCGAAGCCACGTCACGGAATGTTTAGCTCCATTGAAACGGAAAACATAACTTGAATTATTTCAGTTTCGTTGGATTGCAATGTTTACATAGCGCTATGTTCACGCTTGCAATGCCATGTTTCTGCAGTTGCATTTTCTCATTCATTGCGTTTCACTTCAGCAAAAGTTGCATTTTTCTTAGCAATTTTATTTTATGGCTCTACTCGGCTGAAAGATTCTTTTTATTTTGCACTCCTTTTCTCCTTCTATTGCAGATGAATTTCGCAGCAAAATAGCGTGTGAGAACGATGTTATACAATTAATTTGCAATCCATACTCGAGGATAGCGATCTACAGTGCCAGCTACGGTCGGACGGAATACGAGAGCCTGCAGTGTTCTCAGCCACAGGGAGTAAAAGAGGAAAGTAAGTATCAACTGCAGTTTGTTTGATTTTGTGCTAGTCCAGCATTCCGAACATAGGACATTGCTCATCATGTACATTTTACCAAGCCACTGTTGCAAAATTCCAAAATCGATGAAATTTTAATTTCGTTTATGTTTAAACTCACTAACGTTTGTTCTTACTCAATCAACTGAATCATGATCCATCAACCCAGGGGTAGGGAGTAGCACAAAGCACAGAAAAATTAAAGAATAACAAATGTTTGTTAAGCTTCCACCTGGACCCTACCTATCCATCCATCAACTCATGAACCGAGAACCAACGGCTTTTTTACTTGATCAGAGATGTTATGCCTCAGAAAATCCCGATGGTGCCGTTTGGGATTGAACCCAGGCCCGTTGGAGTTAAAGGCAGTCACGCTTACCATTACACCACCGGTGTCGCTGTAGTTCAAAAGTTGTTCTATGATTTTAGGTGTCCAGTTAAAGTTTTATTTGATAGCATTTTTAATAAAAAAAAAATATGTAAAACTATTTAACACAGTTTCAAACACACTTTTAGATGTTTTACCTCGAAATAAGTTAAAACTTTTTACGTTACATATTTTTTTCTCAAAAGGATTAATTTCCTCTACAACTTTGTCCCAGATGACATTTCGATTGAAAGCGACGGTTTCAAGTTATGATATGTTGTCCTTTTCGTTGGACATTTTGAAATAATTTTGCTAGAATAAAAATGGCCCAATTTTAGCTCAAATGTGAAGCTTTGTCATGTATAGATGAATTTAAAATCCGAATACACCAATCGATAGGAAATACCTTTCGTAGGCTGTTGCGATGAATTTTTTTTTTCAACTTTTCATAAAAAACTGTTTTAAAAATGGACAATAAAAAGTGATAATTTTATCACTGTTTTCATGAAATAAACGTTCTCCCCAAACCCAGTCCTCATAATCAAGTACAATTTGGTTGCACATCGTGCTGCTTGAATCAGAAAAGTTATAAAACAGCGCTGCTAATGTACCTCAACTCATTTTCACTTCGGACGGCGGGTAAGCAGGTAGCAGTAGCAGTAGCAGAAGCAGTAGGAAGGCGGTCAAGCGCGCAGAGTTCTAGTTTTACACCTCGAACTTTGCGCGTCGTTCCCATCGAGATCATTGGCTGCTGGTAGCGGCGTCGCCTTGATAGCGCAAGCGCTCCTTGCCTGAATGATAACTACAAATCTCGATTACTTTTCGGAAGGACATATCAGCTTTTGTAAACAACGCATTTTATCGTCGGTTTGGCATAACTAAGAGCTCGCCCCACATACTAACACCGCTAACAGGTTGGGAAAATTTTCCCCTATCTGATGGTAGTACTAGCATGCGTGTGCGAACTACCAGTTACGCCAAATCGACGATCAAATGCGTTGTTTACAAAAGCTGATACTTTCCTTCGAAAAAGTAATCGAGAAATACTTCTTGGGCTGTGTACCAATGCCGAATTAAATTTAACTCGTGGTTAAACGTGACATTTCGAAAATGCCGGAATTTGATCAGTTTTCAAACAGAACTCAGCCACGGTTACCAAAATTTAACTTCTAGTCGGTCCGAAATAACCACGCTTGTATAGCAGGGTTATTCGATAACTCATCTGTCACTTTTAATCACGAGTTAAATTAAACTCACCCATTGCGGCACAGCCTTGGAAGTAAAATTAGGGCCATCCATAAATTACGTATATTTTGACCAATTAACCCCCCTTCCCCCTCGGAGCGTGTTTTGCAATACACCTAATACATGGCCGGCCCCTTATTATGAAACCCCTCTCCTCCCTCAACTACTACGTTATTTATGAAAGTTCCCTAATCATTGGGCAACACTGAAAGACAGCAGCACACACCACACAAAATGGGTTGGACATTTATGCGAAATTTCGGTATTGATAGCCAATATTTCGCGTTCAGAACATTTTAGCTTGAAATCCCTCCATTTAATTCTCGGTACATCTTTAATCTATTGATTGAATAAAAAAAAATCTTAATATGGTTTTTTTAAGATTTCGTGCATTTTGAGAACGCACATTCATTATTTTGCATAAGAAATAGAGAACGGGGTGTTTTTGTGATGATAAAAAAGATAAATGTGATAAATTATCAGACGGTACCTCTATTTATGATTTTAGATTAGCTATGAAAGTTCCTCCTACTTGGAAAATTATGCTATAGAATAAGCATAAATAGAGGTACCATCGAGTTTTTTTTTCAGTGCTACACAGCAAAAATAAAATGTAATATCAATCAACGTAATTCAAGCTGATGTATGAAATAATGATGTAATACCAAAAAGCAGATACAATATTACATCAATGGATGTAATTTTGTTCGCAAAATCGATGTACATCGTAAAATTTGATATTACACAACCGATGGATTGACCGGGTTGCAGCAGTTTCGATGTAATATTCAACAACTTTTTTTGCTGTGTAGGTTCTGAAATTCAACAGTGAGCGTTCAAAAGGGCCTACTTGTAATGTTCGATTCTCTTCATCGATTTTCTGTTTACAGCTAAGCGAAACAATTCAAGCTGAACATTGGATTAGGTCCTAAGTAACACTGACAAGATTATCTTCGTCGACTTTCTCCTTGAATCCACTTGGCCCAGGTATTTTCAGCACACATATCGATAAAAGAAGTTTTTATCTAGCATCTAATACGCCAAACACAACAAGAAACGATTCTGTGCTCAAGTTATTAAGGCTGTGTTCCATTTGGTGAATTTTTACTTAAATTTGACAGATGGAAAATTTTCAAATAAACCTGCTATTCCAGCAGACTTATTTCTGACAGACAAGGAATCAATTTTGACAGACGCTTTCTCGAAAGTCGGCCGATCAACAACAGAGGGATTTTCGAACATCTTAATTTATTTTTGAAGTGTCAAATCTAAGTGAAAATTTTCCAAATGGAACACAGCCTTAAATTTTTTTTTTATTTGTTCAATCGGTAGATAAAAGATGTACCGAGAACTTATTGGAAGGATTCATGGCTAATTGATATCATCTCGATCAACTATGAAATGTTGCATAACATTGTTGCAAAATTGTGCACTCCGTTTTTGTGTGTGCATTTATTTTTAGCGTTTTGAAGTTGAATCGCTGAGGATCAATCGCATTACCATAGAAAAAAAACCAAGAGTACAGATATCAGCTCTCGCAAAACTTATAACAAAGAAACTGGAACTTCACGTTTTTTGCAGTCCAGTACACAAGGAGTTTCAATGTCATGAGTGATGTCACAACCGTCCAAGATTTATGTCCTAGAAATCTTGAAGTGATAGGGAATATCAGCCATCATGACGGTCATTGTTGGACGCTTCAATGAATCACTTGAAGAAAGCCTTACTCATATCTGATTGTAATTTAGGAACCAAATGAAATAAAATATGTATTCGCATTTTTATGAGGTCCTGAAATTAACCAAGTTTTACTAAGTAGGAAATCCAAAATATGTACATAGGACCAAAATCATAGGTTACTTCTACTGTATTTTAAATCGATATCTAGAAAAAATGCACGAGAATTGCACTACACAGCTTAACGTAGTCTACGTCAACCCTGCGGTCGTGTCTTGTACACAACCCCACCAATATTTTTGGAAATAAAAGATGCCGAAGACATTTACACATTCAACAAGGAAATATAGATATTCTATACTTGGTGTCAAAAAAGCCTGCTATTTACAATTAAATATAAAAAAATTTAACTCAATTATCATTAGTAGAATACGAATCCTAACCAATATAAACAATCCCGATGGTAATTTTGCACACTCTTTAAAATAAACTAATCGTTATCCTCTAAATCAACCAATCAGCGACTGGATAACATACTGGATCCAAATCTGTAAGCAGTTGTCTCGTCGTGTCTTGGTTCCAGACGCGCATTCACGATATAATATGTGGGTATTTCAATGCAGGAGTGCTTGGCAAACCGTGAACATGACGCATTTTTCCAAATGGTTGAAACCAAGTTTTTGAAATAGCTGGGGAAATTCGTTTGGAATTCTAAATTAAAGCAAAGCTCTAATTAGGAATCGACTGCAGCTAAAAACGATTTGAGACTTCTTGGCTTTTCAACCAAGTTTTGGTCTTTGGACTTGGCCTTCTTCAGGGAGTATAATATGCGTTGAAATTCTTCACTGGTTTTCTTATTAGTTTTCTCTATAATTTCCTTTGAAGAGATAATGTGTTATATTTTTAAGAATCATCTGAAAAAAATATCTCTTATGTTCCCCTCAAATGCCAGAATCTACCTAAACCACTTTACAATTCACTTCCATTTCAACAATTAAGAATCTCAAGAACTGGACTAAATGTATCCCCATACTACTTGCATATGTTTTTGTCAGTCAAGTCTCCCTAAAATTTCTACGGGACTCTACTTATTATTGCCATTTGAGAAAAAAATCAAAGTGACTGACGACCGCAGCATGCTTTTAAAGCTGTGGTTGTCATATGTTGATTTTTCTCTTAATTGACAATGTCTTGAATTCTCCTCTAAATTCCCTAGGTTTCTCCTCTCCATTTCCTAAGTAATCTTTCTAAATTTACTTAAAAACCTAGGAATTAGACTTCCAAAATTTATCTTGGAATTCTCCTCATAATTCGCTTGGAATGCTCCCATTACCATCAAAAAGGTATCCTTAGAATTTTTCGTTATTCGAATTGTGTGAAATTCACCTCAGATTACGAACACCGATAAATTATATAGTAATGTACATAAGCAGCAAGAAGGTGCAAGCCGTGGATCCGCTTGTCTATTCATGAAAGTGTTCCGTGTGTACTCCCCAGAGGATTTCCGATTTCCGAATTCATGGCTGGGGCATTCCTTTGGCTGTCCCACCCACTTCCATCGCCTTTGCTTGGCTGTATACGTACTCGGAATACATATGTCAGTTGACAAGCTTTGCTAAAATCAATTAGCAATCGGGAATCCAGTCCTGAAAGCTACGCTTGTTAAACTTGCATCGCTAGCTGCAAAGGAACTGTCAAGAGTTAGCACGAATCAACGATGACAAGCAAATTGCAAGAAAATCTGCTAGTTCCCTGTCCACAGAACGCTGCTCATATGAATGAGAGCTACCCTCAAACGAAAGTTCCTCAAGCTCATCTCATGCACACCGCATATCATGCAACACATTTTAATGAGTTTATAAACTGACGGGTGCCTGTTATTCCAGCATGCCTTGCATCTTACGCCACCGAGACTGTCATGCAAAAATGCCACGGCAGGAGAAAATGCACGTTGTCAGCAGATAGCCCAACTTTCGGCAAGCCATGTCGTCCCGACTCGAGGATGTATTTAAAAGTTGTTTACACATGTGGTTAGTATCATGTTAATTATATTTCTGCTGAGCTGTTTTAATCTTTGCTATGATTTGCTGGTGTGCCAACGAAACACGATTATCGCCACAAGTTTAACTAAATTAGTTTTCCATTATACTGTTTCCTTCTCATTTGGTGCGGCTCATTGGGCACATCGTGTGAACAGTGCCTCGAAAGGTGCTAAAGGATCGTTTCGAAGCAGCACCGGAAGCAGATGAGCCACTGCAAAGTGACTTGGAACAGGACCACGACGGCCAGTACGACGATGACCAGTTTTTCCGTGAATCGGAAGCAATCCCACCCGGACCGGCACCGAAGCTGCAAGGAGGTCCAACCAATAATCGAGAATCGTCAGACATTCCAGGCTACATTGCTGCCAGTAGTACACCGCCTGTGCCACCACGCTCGATGCAGGACATCATAGAAGACAACGAGTTTTCTTTCGAAGGTGAGTAGGCTTTATCAGAATCCATTATCTAACGCTTTCATGTAAAATTGCTTCTTCGTGTGAAAAGCACTCCTATTGCGAATTCTAATTTTGCACAACTTCATTCACAATCGAAATTCGATGATCCGGAGGGGGCAAATTAAAGTCATAATAATATTTCTAGTATAAAATTGCGAAAAAACAGTCAATCGGTAAATTGAAGATAATGAGTAGAAAATGGACTATTCTAAAGTCGAATGGAAATGTCTACATAAGACTGTATCATTTTGATGTTAGTATAGTCACAGCAAAAATTAATTTTGATATCACATCAAAGTGGATGCATTTCAATCGTGTCACAAATATGGTGTAATATAACTTGAAATAAAGGACAAAATTATCAGCAATACAGTGCATGAACTAACATTACGCTGCTTTTACTGCATTTGTTTATGTTTGTGGCCATAAAAATTACATGAGATTTTCGATATGATTGAAGTGCATCCTCTTGGATTTAATATTTTTTTTTTGTGTAACCAAACACGTTTAGCATACTTCATAAATCTATCTATCTATCTATCTATCTTAACATCTTCTGACCTAACTCTCGACAATCGACAACGGCAAAGCATTTGGCAAACAAATGCGCGATAAGGCAATTAATACAGAATGCAATCGAAATACTGAATAAAAACTTGATTCGTCTCGTCTCGGGAAAAACTACAGTCATATCTAACCCTATTGCTCTCAATAGAGCGAAATCTCCTACTAAACCACGGTTATCACCACGGAAAATGACAAAAATTCACCGTGCATCCCTGATCCGCGATCCACACTCCAAGGTGTACTTTCCAACTTAAAACCAAGTCATCTTTGAGAAGAATGTTGCTGCCTTGTCTTGTCTGTTGCACTAGTTTACATACCAAACCAGTGGTGTTGGCAATCTGAGCCCGCCTAAGCGAACCAAACTGGTTGTACTTTGCCGTGAACTGGATGTACACCGGAAGCGGATGCGTCGCTAGAACCTTTTTGCTAAAAGCGTTGAGTGCTGGCGCCGGAACCACGTGATTGTACGTTTGGTACAGTCTCTCTGCGCGCAATTGTCCTGCTGCTGCATGATCGGTCCCGGTAAACTGCCCAACTCACAACCACCTATACCGACCAGCGCCGGTGGTTTAGTGGTAAGCGTGATTGCCTTTCACCGGCATAAAATCTCTGATCACGCCTTTCTTCGGAAGGGAAGTAAAGCCGTTGGTCCCCGGTCCATGAGTTAATGGGTCGGTAAGTAGGGTCCAGGTGTAGGAGCTGCCTTTCTGGTGTCGGTAGCATTGGTACTCAGTACGGAAAAGAAAGCAAGGAAAAAACACCTATACCGCTGCGTCCTTCCTGATTAGCCGTTGTTGTTGGATGATTCCCGTTTATGAACGCTGCTGCTGCTGCTATTGTTGCTCCTTCCGTAGTGCTACAAGCGTGGTGAAGCCCATGAGGAGCACTTATTCATTTGGGAGAAATTGTAGGCAACCAATTCCGTATACGTAAGTATCCCCACGGCCATGTTAAGACATTCCCAGGTATTTTCAACACACATATCGGTAAATGAAGGTTTCACGTAACCTATAAAACGACAAACACAACAAGAAACGTTTATGTGCTCAAGTTATAAACGAAATAGAAAGGCGACGAACATAATCGATCAATGTTACCTAGGACCTAATGCAATGTTCAGCTTGATATAGGTTCCTGAATCGGTACGTCGAACAATAAAACAACTGCTGGAGTCCTTTTTGATTGGGTCGTATGTAACATTTTTGGCAATTACAGAAATGAGGTGTTCTGGTGTTGTTTCTATTTTCAATTAGATAGATAACTCTCAAAATACCCATTAACTAACATCTCATGAGTGCTGTTATCGACTGAGCAAGGTATTAATAGCGTTCCTTTAAAAAAACAAACGATTTTTAACCAATTAATATTATACAATATTTTGCATCCCGTAGTGTTACATTCGACGGTTGGCATTTTAGTAGTTTAAAAATGTATTATAATGAGTAATATCTCACGGAAAGCAAAGCTATCACAACCGATAATTTGCAAAATTTGCACTTATAAAGGGTGATACGGTCAAAATTTGGTCAAGGGAAAACGCGTGTAAATCGGTGAAATCGTTTATTTAAAAAATCAAATTAAATTTCTTTTTCAAGTTCAATTAGTATAAAATTCAGGAAAAATATTCAGTTAGGCTTCCGCTTTTCCAAATCCGAATTGCCGGGCCTTACGCTTGACCCCTGCCATCAGATTTTGTACAGCCACCTTGTCCACCTTCTTCGCCGCAGAAAGCCAGTTTGCCTTGAACTGCTGCTCGCCCTTAGCAGTTTTTTTGGTCTTCTTTAGGTTCCGCTTGACAATAGCCCAGTATTTCTCAATTGGGCGGAGCTCTGGCGTGTTGGGAGGGTTCTTGTCCTTGGGAACCACCTGCACGTTGTTGGCGGCGTACCACTCCATGGCCTTTTTACCGTAATGGCAAGATGCCAAATCCGGCCAAAACAGTACGGAACAACCGTGTTTCTTCAGGAAAGGCAGCAGACGTTTATTCAAACACTCTTTCACGTAAATTTCTTGGTTGACAGTCCCGGAAGCTATGAAAATGCTGCTTTTCAAGCCACAGGTACAGATGGCTTGCCAAACCAGATATTTCTTTGCGAACTTTGACAGTTTCATGTGCTTGAAAACATCTGCTACCTTTCCCCTTCCTTTTGCCGTATAAAACTCCTGTCCCGGAAGCTGCTTGTAGTCGGCTTTGACGTAGGTTTCGTCGTCCATTACCACGCAGTCAAACTTCGTCAGCATCGTCGTGTACAGCCTCCGGGATCGCGCTTTGGCCGTCGTATTTTGTTTATCATCGCGATTTGGAGTCACTACCTTCTTGTAAGTCGATAGTCCGGCTCGTTTTTTGGCTCGATGCACGGTTGTAGACGATACACCCAGCTTATTTGCGGCATCTCGGAGAGAGAGGTTAGGGTTTCGCTTGAAACTACCGGCAACTCTCTTTGTCGTCTCAGTGGCTTCCGGTTTTCGATTTCCCCCCGATCCAGACTTCCTAGCTGTCGACAAACGTTCCCCAAACACTTTAATTACATTTGTAACGGTTGATTTGGCAACTTTTAGCGATTTTGCCAACTTTGCGTGCGAGTAGCTCGGATTTTCGCGATGCGCGAGCAAAATTTTGATACGCTGCTCTTCTTGCTTGGACGGCATTTTGACAACTGAAGAGTGAATTCCAAAATCAAAATAGGAACAACATTCTACACACACACCTTCAAAATGAGGGGTGTTCAGGTTTTTTAAATAAAATTGAAAGAAATACGTCGATATTGACCAAATTTTGACCGTATCACCCTTTATGTGGAAAAAACAACAAGTCGTTTGTACAGTTTTTTACGCTTCTGTAAAATTTGTTGCATACGACGACTGACACTCCCATAGAAGTTAGATGTCGTATGTAACATTGAACTTTGTTTTGATCTTTTCAGCCAGCCCAAGGCTGAAAGTCTCTTTATTAAAAAAAAAATGTTTTGATCAGTTGGCATATACGACAAATAGTTTTTTGATGAGAAATTAAAACAGGAATGAGGAAGCGGGCCCAAATTTTGCTTTTATGAAGAGTAAGCAGAATAGCGTATGGTAGCATAAAAATGTATTTTTTTTTCCTTTGTTACATACAACCTATCTAAAAGCACTCTAGAACTATCAGCTGATTGACAGCTCTCCCACGGACGCACTCACACATAGACACTCTCTACAATACGAGAAATAATGAATGCGTGCTTTCATAGTTTAATCCTCTCTTGTCGCGTACCAAATCGAGGATTATGATTTAATTCAGATTTTCCGGATTTTGGATCGCGTATTATCCTCGGTGGAGCTTATCGCTATAAGTGAAAAATCAAAATCTGATGTAATAGGGTTTTTGATCTAATTTCCGTCCTACTAAGGACATCCCGCACTTTACCACGCTTTTTGTAAAGCGTTAGAATAAAACATGGAATGTTTTCATCAAAGATAACTTCTAAATTTATCCACCTTTCCATACGTACCGTTGGATTTGATAAAGAGTTAAACAATCACAGCAAAAAAATAATTTTGATATCACATCAAAGTGGATGCACTACAATCATGTCGAAAATTTCATGTAATTTTTATGACCACATAAATAAACAAATGCAGTAAAAGCAGCGTAATGTCAGTTCATGCATTGTATTAATGATAATTTTGTCCTTTTTAGCAAGTAATATTACACCATATTTTCGACATGATTGTAGTGCATCCACTTTGACGTGATATCAAAATAATTTTTTTGCTGTGATGTTGAGATATTATTAAAAATCTAACACTGCTTCTTGCTTCTAAATTCGTCCTACTGGTTTCAATTCCGTCCAAACGCATTGAAACGCCATTAGATTTTCTTCGTCCTACGGATAAACGGAGGAAAAGGGGATGCGCTAGGAGCGCTTCTTTTGTTTTGAGAACAATGAGCGTAAATATGCATACAACGCGCTCTAATAGGATTTATGTCGTAGCTAATGAACTAACGCATCGGAACAAACGTATTATTGTTTTGTGCATGGTGAAATCATTGATATTATTGATGATTTCTGCTCGATAGAACGGAAATGGGCGATTACGACGAAGTAGCGCTCTTCCCTATATCTGCAAGTTCCTAAATGAACAAAGTTGAAACTAAAGGACACATATCCAATAAAATTTCAAAATTGGTCTTACATATTTTTCAGATACCGAACTAGGACTGGCAAATGCCATTTTCAATGAAAATCTCATTGATTTTTTTTTTTGTCATGAACGAACGTGATAGTGTTGTCACAGACAAACAGGCGTAACTCTTCATTGTGTATCTTCATTCATGCATTTAACGGTTGATTTGAATATTATTAGTTCCGCGAACTACTCGCCGCAGCGCTAGCATCGAATCACTTTGACGTTTCTATATATTTTATAGAACTTTTATGCAATATTGTTTACGAGTTAGCGAGCAAGCTTGTTTTCCGCGAGAAGCCAGAGAGATGTCGTTACTGAGGTTATATGTTTTGAGATACTATGTTTTCAAGAACAAGTTTTTCAAAGAGTTACGTCTGTTTGTCTGTGGTGTTGTGTAGTAATCCAATATATAGAGATTCGCAGAAACGGCGATCTTGAGCCAATCAAGCAGCGAAAACTGTAAAAATGTGAGCCAAACAAGCATGTTTATCGCTTGTCAGAAAGTTTCAGTTGAAACGTATTGTAATCAGGGTGAAATAAATGCAAACAAAAAGATTCATTTTCATTTAATTTGAGTGTCGCCAATTGGTCCGAGATGCCAAACGATCCAGTTGGACGGACTTCCTTGAAAGCATAAACGCCTCACAGTCCTCGGCGAAGCTCTGGGGTAAGGTCAACGCCCTCAGTGGCAAGCGCCGCACAGCCACAATGCATATCCAGGTAGATGGCGCTATGTCTCCGACCCCGCAACCGTTGCAGATTACTTCGCTGACCTCTCTGCGATTTCCAAGTACGAGGCAATCTTCCAACGACTAGCAAACCCATCAACTTCGTCCGTAAGCAGTTTCAAGGATCAACCAGGATTTCTCCTGGCATGAGCTTCAGTTAGCGCTTAGTAGAAGCAACGGAAAATCAGCCTGCCCAGACGAGATTGGCGACCCGCTGCTCAAGAACCTGCCTACTCCGGGTAAAGTAAAAATGCTGGAGTTCTTCAACCAACTTTGGTGGACCGACTCGTATCCAGAGCATTGGAGAGAGAACTTGGTAGTTCCCATCCCCAAAGCAAATGAGTCAACATGAGACGTGGCGAAGTTCCAACCAATTGCGCTCACCTGCTGCATGGCAAAGGTGTGCGAGCGGATGGTCAACCGACGCCTGAAGCAGTTTCTCGAGACTGGCGGCCTTCTAGACCATCGACAACACGCATTCCGGCAAGGCCACGGTACATCCACGTATTTTGCGACGCTAGGATAGCTTCTCAAGGACGCCAAGGAAAACGGATTTTATACGGAGTTGGTTTCTCTGAACATTGCGAAGGCTTTCAATCGTACATGAACGCCCTCGGTACTGAAGTAACTCGTCAGCTGGGACCTTAGCGGCCATATCATCCATTTCGTCCGAAATTTCATGACTGGTAGATCCTTCCGAGTCTTGGTAGGTAATAACAAATCCCGCACTTTCTGCGAGGAAACTGGCGTTCCTCAAGGTTCAGTGATCGCTGTCACCTTGTCCCTGATACCAACACAGCAAAAAATAAATTTTAATATTCAAGAGGATGCACTTCAATCATGTCGAAAAGCGCATGTAATTTTTATGGCCACAACAATAAACAAATGCAGTAAAAGCAGCGTAATGTCAGTTCATGCACTGTATTAATGATAATTTTGTCCTTTTTGGCAAGTAATATAACACCATATTTTCGACATGATTGAAGTGCATCCACTTTGATGTGATATTAAAATTATTTATTTTTTTTTGCTGTGAACGAACAGTGTCTTCGAGCGTCTACCCGCGAACATCTCCCAAGTAACACACAAAACATCTTTTTGAAAAATAATTAGAACGGCTTGTTATATAAATGTATTATAAGTGATGCAGAAAACATCCCACGTTATAAATGAGGTTTATAGATGTTTTCTTCATACTTCCTAGATTCAACATTGTCCAAAATAGTTTTCTTTTGTTTTTATCTTAATATGTTATTTAAACGTGCATCTTTCTGTTTTAATACCACTATAAAACTTGTCGTATACAAAATCAATCTTAGCTGAATTTATAAAGTTCTTGAAGAGATTCTGAACTGTCCAGGTTGACGTAAACATTGACGGCGCCATTGAGCAGTGATTGACAGTTTCTTATGAGGTATTCGGAGGTTTGTTATAAAGAAAGTTGAAAACACTTGTTTATGACATCTCATAAATTAATATAACTGATAATGTGCAGGTTGTCTTATAAGGAGTTGAAAATACTCCTCGATCGAAAGCGTGTTGAACGAGAATATAAATTTCATGCCATTGGCAAGAACATGATAGATACTTATAACAAACCTCTCATCAAGCGGAGTTGGTCTAGTTAGGAAGTAATAAGTCTACCACGCCAAGGACCAGTGATAGAATCTCATGATCAAGTTTTGTTTAATGTTTTTTGCCGCTGGTTTTTATGATGTTTCCAAAACATGTTATAAAACCAGTATTTAGTTGTATAAGCTCCGCGTCTTGCGCTTTTTAGGTTATATAAATGTATTAAATGATGTATATTACAGTATTATTGATTCTTAACGTAAGTCATTAAAAAGTATTTCCAACTTCTTTATGACAAGTCGTGTTGCTTGGGCTACATCTTCGTGTACGCAGACGACGTGCTAATCGTAACCACAGGTCAGACTCCAGGATGAACGAGGATCAGGGCACAAACAGGGATTTCCACCGTGGCCAGATAGGCCGTTTCGAAAGGCTTTCAGATGTTTGCTGGAAAGATCGCTAGGTGCCACGTTTTCCAGTACCGACATCGGGTCTGCGGACCTTCCATAAAGATAGGTGATCAAGCCATCCCACTGAAGAAAACTGTGAAACTGCTGGAGGTTGTCATTGACCAGTCACTGAGTTTTGTACAGCATTTTCAAGGAGTCAAGGCCAGCTGTTGCAGCAGGATCAGTTTTTTTAGTTTATTACATAGGCATTTGATTTTAGTTTATTTATCTATTTTTTTTTAATTTGTTTGCCTCTTTTGTATGCTATATATTGTGCTATTGTACTAACTGTTTATATCCTTAACTAAGTAGATTGTGAAATGTTTAAGTAGTATGACATTCTAGCAATGTGACTGGGGGACTTCTTTCTAAGGCTTCCCACCTTGTCATTTCAACCTCCCCAACTTCTAAAGTAAATATTACATTACAAAATATTGAGTAGTGGTTTAGAAATGGTCAAAATTTTCTTGAATCCTGAGATGCTTTAGGCAACGACTATAAAGCTCATAAATAAAGAATAAAAAAAACTCAAGCTTGTGTCGTAATGAATCCAAACCCTCCAGAGTACATGCGACATCAACCCATTCAAGACTAACAAAAACACGAATATCTTCCACAATATCAGTTTCAATCCAGTGTTCACTCGGCTGTCGACAAAAGCAGACCACTCTCGATGTGTGCTACGCGATCGGCTGTTTTCTCGGCAGCAACCATTGTGTGGTCCTCCTCATTGTTCTTCATCAGCAGTTCTTTCGGTCGATGCGTCGTCGACTTTGGAAAGCAACCGTTTCGTGATGAGTGTGTGAGTGCTGACCACGTTTTGCGTCCATTGCTGCAATGGACGCGCTCTGACCCTCGTTGGCGTACAACAATTTGCCATACAATGAAACTACTGGAAGCGGCTCCAGTTCTGATGGAGGAGGCTTTTTGGATAGCGGAAGATAAAGTGTTTATTGTGTTGTACCTTTTGACTATATTTTTAAGATGTATTGTATAGTGACCAAGAATCCTCGGCTCTGTAAAGTTAATTCGGTTGAGCCTTACCAAATAAATTAATAAACAAAAAAAAAAAAAAAAAAAATCAGTTTCAATCGATGAAATCTATGCTAAGAAGAGACTGCTACCTTTATTCTTTCTATTGAAGTAGAGCAGCTTCGCATCATTCTAGCACCTGAACCCAATGTAATGTAAACAGGTGAGGTCCAGTCTTCCATATCGTTCTTCCACTGCTCAAATGAATTCACATAGCCTCACCTGTTTACATCACATTTGCCTCCATCGGCGTCTACAAACATAATGTTCAATCGTTTGTTTTAGAAACGATTAATATCTCTGGTGTGTCTCTCTTTCTCCCATCCTCATTCGTATTTCTTTCAAGCTTCGGTGAAGCGGACGTATGAAAAGCGCTCGATCTTCGATCAGTTCGTTTTTTATGCGGCACATAAATCGAACAAAACCATGATGTTAATGACGTAAATTGAAATTATACTTTTAATTCATTTCACACATGTAAATACACATAACATGCTTAATTTATCTTCCATCCTGATGGTAAAACAGTGTTAATGCGAACGGGACATACAGTATATTAAATAAGTTAAAATCCAAAATGTAGGGTCGGTTACATCTCAAAAATCAACGATACTTCCATTGAAAGAAAGTGAGCCAATGAAAACGATAAAATCCACAGACTTGGGTTCTGAGAGTGCTCCTGTTTCATTTTTGCATGGCGTTGCTCACACTTTGAAGTTTCATAATTCGTAAACTAATTGAACACATAATGGAAAAAGTAGCAAGAAAGTATCAACACATATTTTTTTATATCTGCAAGATATTTTGCAGACAACTTTTTGATTTATTGATGGGAAAACAGGTACACTAAAACCTCCGTTTCAGAGTTTTTATTTATGTAACCGGAAGTCACCTCTTGAATTCCAAAATGGCGTCAGACATGGATTTCCTGTCTTTATATGTCACTCTGATTCCAAAAATACCCATATTGTGGGTTATTAAAGAGTATTTTTTCTGTTTTTCTCTAACCGTACACACTTAGAAGTAATAAATTTTACACGTGACGGAATACATAGGATAAGACGTAAACAAACATATCAAGTGTTGCAAGACTGAAATGTTCATTATTCGATGAAAAGTACGTTTGATTGAGTTGAATCCCGCGTCTGTTATGATTCAATTTTATGTCAAAATTGACGCTCGTATATGTCGGTCTCAGAGCACCTAAATTTACATTATTTTTTATAAGTGTGTAGGCCACCATATTGGATTTACAAGTCACCCAGATTCCAAAAATACCCACACACTAATCGAGTCAGTACGGTTTTACTGAGTTTTTGAATTGCGGAACTGTTCGGTAAAAGTTTAAAAATCTGTGAAAAATTTATTAATGAGAAAATTTGTTCTGAACATTTACATACTTAGTTATGTTAACCCCATTTAATGATAGAAAATTAAATTGATCGATATCATTGACTCCTTACGGATAACGGTCATTTGAATTTTTACCGACTTTTTCAGCAATTCAAAAACCCAGTAAAAAAATACTGACTCCTGTAAAAAAAAACTTAGTGTGCATGTTGTGGGATATTTGACAGTATTTTCCGGTTATTCTCTAACTGAAAGCCACCATCTTGGATTTAAAACTGGCATCATACATTGGTTTCCAGTCCCTATGCGTCATACAGATTCTAAAAATACCCAAAGTGTAGGGTATTTGACAGTATTTCCGAGCTGTTCTGTAACCGGATGCCACCATCTTGGATTTTAAAATGGCAGCAGACTTGAATTTCCCAGGGGGGGGGGTGTATTTGTCAATATTTTCAACAACCTGCCCTCGCTTCGTGTGACTATGACGTCATTGTTTTTACTGAGACTTGGCTGAAGGATGATATTCTCGACTCGGAGCTTACAGACTGCTACAAACTCTATCGTTGTGATCGTAATTCTGCCACTAGCCAATTTCGTCGAGGTGGTGGTGTATTGATAGGTGTCAAAACCGGGCTGATGAGCACATCTGTTACTTTCTCGGAAGACGCTATACTGGAACAAACAGCTGTTTGCATTGAGTTGAAGGACGAAAAGATTTTTCTCTGTACAGTATACCTGCCTCCTAATTCTGACCCTGCGCTTTACGAAACACACTCCACTTGTGTTCAGCAACTGACATCGCTTGCTAGAGCATGTGATAAGATGATTGTGTTGGGTGATTACAATCTGCCAGGCTTATGCTGGCAATATGACGAGGACATGAACTGCTTGTTGCCGATAAATGCGTCCACTGCTTGTTGCCGATAAATGCGTCCACGGAGTCTGAATTAGCATTGGTTGAATCTATATTGCCTACAGGACTGCAGCAACAGAACCATTTCGTTAATGACAACGATAGGCTACTCGACTTGGTTTTTACCAACAGTTCAGCTTGTGCAGATATGTTTGAACCACCCTTACCGCTGTTGCAAATGGACAGACATCACAAACCGATCGTTTTAAAACTGGATGTTGAGAACAATTTTGTCGAAGAGGAGTCTGAATGCTTTGATTTTCATCGCTTTGACTTCACTGTGTTGAATGGGAAAATTCAGCAAGTTGACTGGGAACAATTATTAAGAACAGATTCAGTGGACGAAGCAGCTGTTCGTTTTTACGGTGAGCTTTTTGGAATCATCCGAACTAGTTTACCGATGAGAAAACGCAGACGGAAACTTCACAAAAACCAGCCATGGTGGAACGTGGACCTTCGGCACCTTCGGAATCGTCTTCGTAAATCTAGGAAACGATACTTTAAACGCAGAAGTGAGTCACGAAAAACTGAAATGCGTGATACAGAGGCTCAATACAACTCTTTAAACGCAAGATGTTTTCGCGACTACATTCATCGCATCGAGGACAACGTGAAAGCGGACCCGAAATCATTCTGGAATTACGTTAACGACCGAAAATCGACGAAAGGGATTCCTCAGAACATGCGCTACCAAGGAATGACTACCACTACGCAGCAGGAATCAGCGAATATGTTCTCGTCTTACTTTCAAAGTGTGTCAAGTAATAACTCACCACCTTTGTCTGTAACGTACCTGGACAGTATTCCGCAGTATGATGTAAACGTGCCACGGATGAATTTTTCACCAAACGATGTACTGCTCAAGTTGCAATCAATCGACGGTTCAAAAGGCGCTGGGCCTGACCAATTGCCTCCATTTGTCGTTAAACATTGTGCGAATTCTCTAGCGTTACCTGCAAGCATTTTGTTCAACCGTTCACTTAACGAGAAGTGCTTTCCTACGATTTGGAAATCTGCTTCAATCACACCAATTCATAAATCTGGTTCGCTCAACGATGTAGAGAATTATCGTGGGATCTCCATTCTCAGCTGTCTGCCGAAGATCTTCGAAAGCTTGGTGCATGATGTGCTGTACCAGTCTACCAAATGTATAATCTCTACTGAACAACACGGTTTCATGAAAAAGCGCTCGACCACAACGAACCTGCTAAGCTATGTATCGACTCTTGTGAATAGGATGGAAAAACGACAGCAAGTCGACGCTGTATACGTGGACTTTGCCAAAGCTTTTGATAAGGTGCCACACATCCTTGCAGTTGAAAAGTTCAAAAGGATAGGACTTCCTGAGTGGCTGACACAATGGATTCTGTCTTATCTCACAGGGCGCAGTTCTTCGGTGAAAGTCGGTGAGTCCTACTCTGTTCCATTCCAGGTTCATTCCGGAGTGCCTCAAGGCAGTATCTTGGGACCTTTGCTGTTTGTTTTGTTCATTAACGACCTCTGCATGAAGATAAAATCTCCAAAATCCTTGTATGCTGACGACCTCAAGTTTTACCGAGTAATCACGTCGCTGGTAGACTGCTGTGCGCTTCAAACGGATATCGACGGACTTCTGGAATGGTGCAGTTTGAATGGAATGGAAGCCAATATCAAGAAATGTTGCGTGATTACATTCAGTCGTTCACGTACACCGATTGCTTTCGAGTACAGAATGGAAACTTGTTGCTTGAAACGTACGAGCACCGTTAAGGATTTGGGGATTCTCGTTGACAGCAAACTAAGGTTTGTCGAACACATCGCTTCAGTAACAGCCAAAGCGTATTCTCTGCTGGGATTTTTGAAGCGTAACACGAAATTCTTTGAAGATGTGTACAGTCTAAAGACGCTGTATTGCTCACTTGTACGCAGTGTTTTAGAATATGGGGTGCAAGTCTGGGCCCCGTACCATGCAGTTCACATCAATCGGATTGAACGAATTCAAAAGAACTTTGTTCGATTTGCTCTTCGAGGCCTTCACTGGAGAGATAGAACGAACCTGCCATCATATGAAAGCCATTGCATGTTGATTGATCTACCAACACTATCAAGCAGACGAGTATTCCTTCAACGCATGCTCATCTTTGATGTCCTGACAGACCATATCGACTGTGCAGACATACTTGAGAAACTCCGCTTTAACACACCGTTTCGGGTGACGCGGCAACCGGAGTTCTTCCGCCGATCGAATCACCGTACTGACTATGGAATGAACAACCCTCTGGATGTCTGCTGTAATCGTTTCAACGAGGTTTCCAATATGTTTGATTTTGGTATGACTAAAACTGTGTTTAAGCTTAGAATTAGTAGATAAGTTATTTTTGTCTGTACGATGTTTTTATATATCGAAGATTAAATACATAAATACAACCTCAGTTTACGAAGTAAATCCCAAAAAACGAGCTTTTTTACGCGCCAATTCAATTTATAAACCCCCGGTTTGCTTCGTACATGGAGGTTTCAGTGTAGTTGTTTACTTGTTGATCTTCAACACAAATTTACATGTTCAGTAATTCCCTAAAAAAAATGTTATTGGTGCCATGGTTTAAAAGTTGCAATTACTTATGTTTGTGCACTTTTTTCAGTACAATCTTTATCTTCATAATTTTATTCAAAACACATCTTCGTATAAACTGAATGATAACTGTGGATGGCATGTAAGTTGTGTATGGTTCTAACTTCATGCTGTACATGACTTGTGTTATGCATACATGACAAAAAAAATAATAAAATGACTGGATGCTTTTCATAAAAGTTGCTGATTTTCTCGGCCAGATAATGAAATAATTCACATTGTCTACAATAAACAGAAAAAAAAACCAGAAAGAATTTCAATTTTCGTTTTCAGAAGCCCCTGAAACCGAATAAATTGTGAATTGTTTAACATTGTTATTATTCAGTCGAACAGACGGCAGACGCTCACCTGCTGAGCATCATCAAGTTGGAATTATTACAACAAACGAAGCTTCCCTTCTACGCATCCGGACAAAAACGATATCCAGAACCAGAGATCGAACCAGAAGGGGCCAGTGAATCTTGGGTTGTTTTCATATTCCTTTTTATTTACGTTGCTTCCACCGACGTTATTACTGAAATACAGTGAGCACACTGAGCAGCAGACCGCAATCTAGTGGGACAATATTGAGAACTCTGAATCAAAGAATTTCCGTGATTTAGTGTATTTAGCAAAGTTGCTTATTATACACTAAACGTTTGCACTGAAAGGATTTTTTTTTTAGATTTTTATAAAAATGGCATCATTCTATTGACCTTCTCTAAAAAATAAGCTGCTGGTTGATCACTTTTGGACACGGGTCCATAAGCTGATATTTTGAAAATACTTGTAAGTCCCTTTCAGTTAACGAATTTTTAGTGTGATGAGGTTAATCTATTGGCATAAACAGATTGTTGAAAATCGAAAACAGATGGCGCTAACTTATAATTTTTAACTCTAATCTAGTATCCTGAACTTTTTTTTTAATATTTAGACGACTTCATTTTTTGAGAAGAACAACTTTACCAAAGATGCCATGTTTCCAAAATGTCAGAGTAAAAATCAAGATTTTGGACCCATCTATGCCAATGAGTCTCGTGATATCTGTCAAATTTCACTGTCATGTCACGGAAAGGCATCGTATCAGAATTATTAATTTTGCCCCACTAGATTGCATTCCTAGTCCATTGTGCATTGTGGGAGTCGGAAAATTTATGTACAAAAGGAAAACTTTCCAACCGTGTAGAGCTTTCCCTTGGATGCCTCAAAATCCATCACCGACCGGATGAATCTATGGTCCTTCGCTGTTTGAGTTACTTGTCTTGCTAGATGCTATAAAATGGACCACAACTCATACCTCCCGAGGACGAAAAATGATTCTGGGAAGTCATTATTCAACACGGTTCGTCTACAAGGACGGCTTTTACAATGTGTTTCTGGAGCTTTGCCTTCCATTCCACAATTTTTCTTTTTGTAAAAGGCGGTTGGCCTTACTTGCAAACATGTTTCTTTTTACCCTTCTTACAAAGAAGGGTATAGATATCACTTGAAAAACCGACTATCGATCCGAGGCCCGGAGGGCCGAGTGTCATATACCATTTGACTCAGCTCGACGAGATCGGAACATGTCTGTGTGTGTGTGTGTGTGTGTGTGTGTGTGTGTGTGTGTGTGTGTGTGTGTGTGTGTGTGTGTGTGTGTGTGTGTGTGTGTGTGTGTGTGTGTGTGTGTGTGTGTGTGTGTGTGTGTGTGTGTGTGTGTGTGTGTGTGTGTGTGTGTGTGTGTGTGTGTGTGTGTGTGTGTGTGTGTGTGTGTGTGTGTGTGTGTGTGTGTGTGTGTGTGTGTGTGTGTGTGTGTGTGTGTGTGTGTGTGTGTGTGTGTGTGTGTGTGTGTGTGTGTGTGTGTGTGTGTGTGTGTGTGTGTGTGTGTGTGTGTGTGTGTGTGTGTGTGTGTGTGTGTGTGTGTGTGTGTGTGTGTGTGTGTGTGTGTGTGTGTGTGTGTGTGTGTGTGTGTGTGTGTGTGTGTGTGTGTGTGTGTGTGTGTGTGTGTGTGTGTGTGTGTGTGTGTGTGTGTGTGTGTGTGTGTGTGTGTGTGTGTGTGTGTGTGTGTGTGTGTGTGTGTGTGTGTGTGTGTGTGTGTGTGTGTGTGTGTGTGTGTGTGTGTGTGTGTGTGTGTGTGTGTGTGTGTGTTTTTTTTTTTTTTTTTTTTTTTGGCAAGGAGGAAACCTTCAAAAAGGCCATCGTGCCACCGCTTGACGACTGGGCGCACAGTCGCGGTGACACGGTGTGTGGGATTCTTACCGCACTAAAACCTCCTTAGACACCTTGCCCTTTTCCCCCGGAACCACTTGTCGTATTACTTCGGAGGGGGCCGTGCATTACGCACCTCACTTTACCTCAGCTAATTGGCGCTTCCACTTCGCTGATCGTCTCTCCAATTTGTGAGCCATTTATCTCCCAGCGTCACGTTCTACTCGGTTATCCCTGGTGGTGGATACAGCCTACTCTGACGGAGAGTTCTCCCGGCTTCGGCTTTCAGTTCGCACTTGTGTGAGCACATTACTACTTTCTAGTTGGTCTTACCGCCATTTTCGCTGCAGCGCTGACATGATCTGCGTTACTGCTCTGCTGACGGCGTTAAAGGTGCCCTCCTCTCGACACATTTCTTCGACGACATTCTCCGTGCTAAGGGCGAGCATATCCTCTCGCACATCATCAAATCTAGGACATTCGAAGACCACGTGCTCTGGTGATTCTTCCACATTCCCACACTCCGGACAGAAGGGTGACGTTGTGTGTCCGAACCGATGCAGGTACTTCCTGAAGCAGCCATGACCAGACAGGAACTGCGTCAAGTGGAAGTTGACTTCTCCATGCTTCCTGTTCACCCAGGTCGAAAGAGTCGGTATTAGCCTGTGTGTCCATCTACCGTTCTCTGCTGCATCTGGTTTCTCTCGTCATATAGCACTCGTAGTCCTCCGCCAAGGTGATGCCGATTGGGATCATACCGGCGATAACGCATACTGCCTCCATCGTAATGGTTCTGTACGCACTCACGACTCGCATGGCCATGAGCCGGAACATACTGCTCAATTTCCTTTGGTTCTGCTTCGTTTTCAGCGCTTCAATCCAGGCTGGACCTCCGTACCTTAGTATTGATGAGGAAACACTAGCCAGAAGACGTCTCTTGCTGCTGCTTGGACCAGAATTGTTCGGCATGATTCTGGCTATTGCGTTGATGACCTTCGTCGCCTTCTCGCAAGCATATTCGATGTGGCTATTAAAGTTTAGCCGGTCGTCGATCATCACTCCCAGATACTTAAGCATGCGCTTCGAAGCAATGGTGTGCTCTCCAACGGTAATTTCTGCCCGCTGCACTGCTTTGCAGTTACTGACCAATATCACTTCTGTTTTGTGGTGGGCTATCTGCAGCTTCGCTCCTTGCATCCAGTTACCAATCGTATCTATCGCCTCAGCCGCCAACATTTCCACTTCTTCCAGCGTCTCACCGGTTACCGTCAAGACGACATCGTCCGCAAAGCCAACAATCTCAACTCCTTTGGGCAGCTTGAGCGTCAGCACGCCATTGTACATTCCGTTCCACAGCGTGGGACCTAGAATGGAGCCTTGGGGAACCCCCGCTGTGATTCTAAGCGATTTCTGCCCCGTGTCTGTCACGTAGACAAGGACCCGGTTCTGGAAATAACTACTTAGAATCCTGCAGAGGTAGCCTGGAACCCTCATTCTATGGAGCGCCTTGGCGATGGCCTCCCAGCTGGCGCTATTGAATGCATTCTTGACATCGATCGTAATCACGGCGCAGTATCGATTTCCTCTCCGCTTCTGTTTGGAAGCTTTCTCGGCTCTGTCAATCACTGTCCGAATTGCATCCACCGTCGATCTCCCTTTCCGGAATCCAAACTGTCTCTCCGACAATCCGTGTTCACTCTCCGTGCATTTCGTCAGCCTGTTGAGGATGATCCTCTCTAAGAGCTTTCCTACAGTATCCAGCAAGCATATTGGCCTATACGATGCAGGATCCCCCGGCGGTTTTCCGGGCTTCGGCAACAGCACAAGCTTTTGTACCTTCCACCTATCAGGGAACTGATCGTTCAGACATTTCTGCAGCACCATCCTGAACATGTCCGGGAACGTCTGGATCGCCGCCTTCAACGCCACGTTGGGAATTCCATCCGGGCCGGGAGCTTTATTCGCTTTCAACCCTTTCGCTGCTGCTATGAGTTCCTCGTTGGAGACTTGTTCAACGTTGTCTTCATCTACCTCGCCATATGGTGTAGGTGGCCAGTTCGTTGGGTCATGCTGTGGGAAAAGTCCCTCCACGATGACTTTCAGCTTGTTGTGACACATTTCAACCGGCATCGTTGGGCCTCTGATCTTCGCCATCGCAACTCGGTATGCGTTGCCCCAGGGGTTGGCATCGGCATCGCGGCACAACTCCTTGAAACTATTTGACTTGCTCAGCTTTATCTTTCGTTTCAGTGCAGCCCTGGCCTCTCGGAACACCACCCTGCGCTCCTCTCTGTCTGCTTCTGTTCTTGCTCTCTGAGCACGCCTTCTGGCTAGAAGACAAGTAGCACGGAGGGTGCTAATTTCCTCGTTCCACCAGTAGGCTGGACGCCGCCTGTTCGTTGGCTCCAGTTTTCTCGGCATAGTTGTGTCACATGCCCTTGCTAATAATTCGGTCAACTCATTCGCGCTTAGGCCCGGGACGCTGTTGTCTACCCTTAGAGCTTCGATGAAGAGATCCTTATTGAATGCCTTCGTCTTCCACTTCCGCTCGCTTACTTTCGTCCTCCGCATTTCCACCGGTGTTCGTTAGCGTTAGCGTTAGCGTTAGCGTTGTTATGATATACTTCGTAGATTGGATACTAGCGACACTCACGTCTCTTCTGGAATTCTCAGTTAGACTACTTTCAGGAATAATGCTGGGGAGTAAACATTGGTTCTAATCTAAACAAGAGTAACAGAAGCATGACTGTCGCTATTCCCGGCCACGCCCATCTTTACCATAACTAGGGATAGGGAAGGAAATGTTGATGTAGTACTTACTTAACGAGAGGCCACCGACTTAGCGACACCCTCATAAGTGCTACGGAGTTGGAGGGTTGGGAAGGGTATTCGGTTAGGATTCACCTCAAGTTGGCGATGCAACCAAAAGTATGTATTGTTTATTTGCTGTTTATTTAATCTCTCGATAGCCGGCTATCGAAAGAACATATTCATTTTGTTTAGTGATCATGGATTTTAAGAGTCATGACGGAGAGCTTGGGATTAAACCCAGGGATTTTCTGCTCAGTAAGCAAAAACGATCCCTCCAGGGTCATCGAGCATCTCAGAACCATAACGCTTCGCAAAAATACAGTACTACATTTTCGCCTGATATGCAAATAGTTTCCGAGGTTAATGTTCAATATCAAATATACAAATGATGGTGGCGATTTATTGTGCTGTGGAAGAGCTTGGGGTTAAATCCATGATTTTCTGCTCAGTAAGCAAAATCGATCCCTTCAGGGTCATCGAGCATCTCATAATCCAGAGCGCTTCGCATCAAAGTACGAATAAATGGATAAAATATCTATTATTGAATAACTATTATTTACGATAATTACATGAAAGAAATAAAATATAAACTACAAACAAAACGTGACTACTAAAATCTCAAAAAGATATTCTCACAAATATATTTCACGCAACCAGGAATCTCAAAACCATTAGACGCTATAATGAAACTCTGCACATGTTGAGCATGAGCATGAGCATGATTGACCGCCCACGGTTGCTACTCTGTTATTGCCAGATCAGCTGTAATTACACAGAGAACCAATAGACGATGCTTGGGACTAGCAATCATCCTCAATGTGTAAAAACTGGTGATCTCAAATTAGGCAATACCAGCGCCAGCCGCGCCTGAACGCAGGTCAAGAAAGGAATGGGTAGGAATGTGTTGACGTGACACTCGCTTTGATGGAAGCCGAGAAATCCTCTGCACTTCCACGAGGAGTCACTGGGATGTTGGGTAAGAGGGTAGGGTTTGCAGCAAGGTTCGTTTTGGTAAACGATAAGCTGAATTGATGTTTGAACCATAGGGAGGGGTTATTGTATTAATAAATAAAAAATAATGATCTCAGCCAAATAACCAAGTGGAGCTGCACCAACAGCAACCGGCCAAATTCATATTCTATTATAATAAAATAAAAGGTAAATAACAATGATAAGCTATTTGATACACCTTCTGGTTCTTCAGGATCTGCAGGACAACTATTTTCTAGAAATGAAAATTATAGTTATATAATGATAGTTATATAGTGATATAATGAGATTTTAAATATGTGAAATAAAAGTAATTTACTAGTCATGCAATATATAAAAGAATGTAAAATAGACAAGTATTATAAAATACAAATAAGCTCGATTTCAGTTAACCTCAATACATTCAACTGATTTCAACTTCTGATATTTTATTGGAATTGAAACAAACACTTTATTATGCACCATGGACTTTTTTAAGGCAATATGGAATGCTTTTAAAAATATTGATAATCTTTCATAATGCATCAATAGTTAGAAAAATCGAGGTTATTTGGACAGTTAACAGTTTTTATGCAATGGATATCATGCATTCCAATGTTTTTTATATTTTCCTGAACGAAGGCTGAAAATAGTGAATCATTAAATATTAATCTAAAAATGTCGAAGAGCTGAAAATAAACTTAAAATTTTAAATCAATGAGTCCAGCCTAAACGGAGGGCTCGCGAACACAATAAGCTTCCTCATCACTCATATTCAGAATTTGATTAAATAAGTATTTACAAATATACAAATATATATATCAATAAGTAATGCAACTTTCTATCCTGGAGAGGAAAAATAAAATGGTTAATTGCACTGTCATATAAACGTTAAACATACATTAGATAAAATCAAATGATGTTACGTTGTGTTTTGACCCTGTTATAAATATTTATCATTGAATATATAATAATAATATAATAGGACCTGGAATTTATTCAAACTCAAACTCCATGGTGGTGCCCTGTACACAAGAGTAAGCCTCTACTACCGACAATCTTTCAAACCCGGAGACAAAAAAAGCTACGAAAAAGCGCTTATGCCTTCATTAAATTCTACTTTTACGCGACGTTCGTTGTTTGGATTTGGACCTTACGTAAGACGGGTACCGAATCCATAAAACTTTCACATTTTTGAGCTACCATGCCCCTTACTTCACTAAGTAAACTACGACTGACGCGACAATTTTACCAAATATTGCACATCTTTTAAGCTATCTCGAACGAACTTTATTGTGTTTTAGAACGACTGTTTTTCCTTCATATTTCGCGCATTTCCACCGGTGTTCGTTCGCCGATACTGTACCGGATCGCCTGATGGTCACTATGGGTGTACTCCTCGCACACTGTCCAGTTCATATTTGCCATTAGCGACGTACTGCAGAAAGTAACGTCGATAATGGATTCCCTACCATCTTTGCGGAAGGTGCTGATGGTTCCTTCGTTGGCCAGACTGACGTTCAACTTTGCCAGAGCTTCCAGCAGGCTATACCCTCTTGCGTTGGTACATCTGCTCCCCCAATCCACTGCCCAAGCATTGAAGTCTCCTGCGATGACGACTGGTCTCCGTCCAATGAGCTCTTCGGTGAGCCCATCTAGCATCTGGTGGAACTGCTCAATTGTCCATCTCGGGGGTGCGTAGCAACTACATACAAAGATTCCATTGATTTTGGCGATCACGAAACCTTCATATGAGCTTGCCACCACTTGTTGTATGGGATACCTGCCCATGACTTGTATGGCCGCCATTCCTGCTCTATCCGCCACCCAGTTACCACTATCGAGAGGGACTCGGTATGGCTCTGCAATGATTGCAACGTCGCACTTTGTTTCCGTTGTTGACTGCCACAACAGTTGCTGTGCTGTGTTACAATGATTGAGATTTATTTGGGTTACCTTCATTATTGCTGGCCCACCATCGCCTTCTTGAACTCAGGGCACCTGAAACTTCCCGTCACATGGCCATTTCCGTCCTCCTTTTTGCAGAGCATGCACCTCGGTTGCTTTGTACAGTCTTTTGCAACGTGCCCCTTCTCTCCGGATTTCCTGCACAGATCAGATCTGTCAGGGCCTTTGCAGTGTCTCGCCTGGTGACCGAAGCCCATGCATTTGTAGCATCTCTCCATTTTCTTAGATACCCGAGGAATAGCTTTCAACGGGCACACTGACCACCCAACCTTGATTCGGCCAGTCTTCAGCAGCTCGTTAGCTGCGTCCGAAGAAAGTCGTATCGACGCCGTCTGCGTGCCACCATACGCCTTTCTCAACCTAATTGCCATCGGTACGTCTCCCAGGTTGCATTGCACCTTCAGCGCACTTTTCAACTCGTCTTCTGTTGTGATCTCGTCCAGATCCCTGCACTCGACCACTGACTCCTGGGATAAGGCTCTTACGTTCGCCGTCTCGCCAAGAGATTTTTCGACGAGCTCCTTAAAAGCTGAGCTCTTAACCGTAGGGTCCCTTTTCAGCTCGAATAGCATCTCGCCTTTCTGGGTTCGCCTGGTTTTCACCACATTCTCGCCTAGTTGTTTCAACTCCGGATCCTCTCTCACTTTCCGGAGGAGTGCTGCGTAGGACGTTTTGTCCTTCGCCTCAACAACCAGAGCGTCACCCTTGCTTCTCTCCCTACGAGGCCTAGGCTTCTCCTTATTCTTCCTGTCTTCCTTCTTCTTCTCTTCCTTCTTCCTCGCTTCTTCTTCCTTCCTCCTCGCTTCCTCTTCCTTCTTCCTCACTTCATCTTCCTTCTGTTTTTTCTTCCTCTCCTTCTGGTTCTCGACTTTACGCCACGCACCATTTTCTCCCAGCTCCTTGATGCCTTCCTCGTCGTCCCTGCGTTTTTTGGGCTCCTCCTCATCTCCTGGCGTGTCCCTATCTCTCTTTTCAGGACGTGGATTTGTGGGTCCCTTCGGAGTCTCATGTGCTTGAGCCAGTCTTATGCTCTCCTTGGCCTCCAGTAGAGCCTTTTCGGCATTTTCGGCCCTTTTTCTCCACTCTTGACATTCCCGATCTGCCACTGTTATGCCGGATTTGATACCGGTCACAAGTTGCTGGATATTGGTGTGAATATCTGGCTTAGCCCAACGTCTGGCTGCTCTTCGTGAAACTTACTGCTGCGTGTGTGTGTGTGTGTGTGTGTGTGTGTGTGTGTGTGTGTGTGTGTGTGTGTGTGTGTGTGTGTGTGTGTGTGTGTGTGTGTGTGTGTGTGTGTGTGTGTGTGTGTGTGTGTGTGTGTGTGTGTGTGTCTGTGTGTGTGTTTGTGTGTGTGTGTGTGTGTGTGTGTGTGTGTGTGTGTGTGTGTGTGTGTGTGTGTGTGTGTGTGTGTGTGTGTGTGTGTGTGCGTGTGTGTGTGTGTGTGTGTGTGTGTGTGTGTGTGTGTGTGTGTGTGTGCATGTGTGTGTGTGTGTGTGTGTGTGAGTGTGTGTGTGTGTATGTGTGTGTGTGTGTGTGTGTGTGTGAGTCTGAGTGTGAGTGTGTGTGTGTGTGTGTGTGTGTGTGTGTGTGTGTGTGTGTGTGTGTGTGTGTGTGTGTGTGTGTGTGCGTGTGTGTGTGTGTGTGTGTGTGTATGTGTGTGTATGTAACGAAATGAATGCGCTCACGTTTCTCAGCAACCGCTCAACCGATTTGGACAAACTCGGCGCCAAATGATAGGTCTTGGGGTCCCATTTAACCCTATTGAACGATTTTGGAATCGGTGAACCGGTTCCGGAGATATGGCCGGAATAAGATCCGGTGAATATGGGCCTTCACGCTGGATTTAACGGAAAACGTATCAAAACCATCATGCGACACATCAAATTACTACAGAATTCAAAAATAAGATCAATGCAAGTCGTGTTAAGTGTTCCAGACCACATTGGACACACTTGGACATGTTTCGGGTACCCCGGGGAAGTTGCTTGAATATGAATTGAATAAAAACCCATTAAATCACATTAAAATACGATGATAAGGTGATTGGTAGCCTCACCAAATAGACTACACCCGGATATATTCCGGGTACCCCCAGGCAGTGGCGTAGCGTCACTGGATGACACGGGGGTGGGGGGCTTGGTCACTGATAATGACAATAAAATAAATAAACTTGAATAAGTAAGAAGGGTCTGATCACACCATAGGTGGAAAAATTTGGGTTTTTCTCTTACATACGGCTAAAAGACATCCATCTACAAACAATAAGCAGAAAAGCTTATTAGGTCATTTGTATTCTTCTACCAGCAGTGTTGTACAACAATCGGCGTCGAAAAATAACCTCAATTAACATGTCAATGAACGAGAACATGCCGGTGACTGAAAACATCCGTTTGTTCAAAACACTGCAATTTAATCACTGCCAGTAATGACTACGGTTTAATTTAGATAAAATGTTACAAACGTAATATCCCCGAAGTTGAACAAGTCTTTTCAATTTCCATCGAAAAATGGGCCAACGTTCTTCGTTTTTTACCACTGAAACAAACCAACAACGCACGTTTTTCAGAGGCATGGTGTTCGTTTCCGGCTTCCGCTGTGGTGTTTCATTTAATTTTCCACGTGGCACTTTTTGCCATTTGTCGCTTGTTGATGAAACACGGTATCACGAACGGACCTCTACCTACGGAACGACGCATTCACGGCAGAAATTAATGCAATTAATTCTGTGTTGGTTTGTGCTATTTCGCTACATCCGATGGGCTCTTGACGCTAGGAAAGTGGCGTTACAATGTGCAGACCGTACTTCAAAGCCGCGTATGTTGCGTAAACATAGAATAATTTACTCAATAAAATAGGAAAACGATAGTTCAAATGTTCGCTTATACATATTAACAAAACATCAAAACCAACGTGCCTTAAATGTATTAAATGCGTGTAACATTTCCTGTTTCAAACATTGAACCCCTCTCATACAGAATCAGGCCACTAGACGACTTTCGCTACATCAACATTGTACACATGTCCTTTAAAAATAGGGTTGAAATGTTTGAACAAGCGAAATTGAACTGTACGCATTTTTTGGCGTGATACTAGATACTAGGGTGTCCCAAAATTGCACTATGTCTGGAAATCTGGGGGCTCACCCTCCAAATGACAGCTAAGGGTGTTACAAACAAAATTTTGTATGGCGGCAATTCTGGGAAATGTTGTTTAGTCTCTGACGTATTTTGCTGGCCTAAATGTTGTAGTTAATTTGGCTCTTGTTTTCTCAATTTTTTAAAGATTCAAACCAAACAGCCTGCACATAATCGAGAAATTACCAGAGTTTCATAAGTCACAGTTGTTGTTCACGTCGCGGTTCTGTATTTACACGGATATTCCTTGGGGTCTGTTCAATGGTGAGACATTTTCATGATTTTTTTTTATTCTAGTATGAACCTAACCTAACCTTTTTCGTTATCAAATCATAACCGAATCGTATATATGTGACATTGTATCATGCACGACTTATTACTATGTATACCGGAAATTATAGGTTTTCCAAATCGTCCAGGACATCAGTTGATTTATTCTACTAGATCAACCAAGACAGCAATAATGCTATTTCCGAGTAATCCAGATGTTCAAGATTCTTCAAATCGTCCTGGAGTTCAGATAATTTGATCTACTAGATTAACCGAGATTGGGACAATGTCTTTAGTATCGAAATATCTCCAGACAGATGCACAGTGTCTATGTGGATCATGCATGAACTATTACCATGTATACCAGTTATTTTAAGTTCTCCAAATCGTTCTGGAGTTCATTATTCTACTAGATCAACCATGACTGGGATAAAGTCTGTAGTATCGAAATTTATTCAAACAGATTCATAATAGATACTATGATAATGTTTAATTATTTCCACGTATACCAGACGATCTCGGTTCTCCAAATCGTCCTGCAGTTCAGATGATTTTTTTTACTAGATCAACAAAGACTGGGATAATATTGGTAGTATCGAAATATCGATTTGGAAATCCTAGAACATTTGGCATACCCGGAAATAGGTTGGCATGATCCACATAGACGCTGCAAATTAGTTTGAGGCAATGGTCAGCAGACGATGCCCTGTGCGTATTTAGTATGTAATATGTTTTATTTGGATACACAAAATGTTTGAAGCCATGCGTCATCTAAACCATAATTTGCATCACCACAAATACACTTGTCAACAATCTTCACCAAATCACTTCACCCGGGAGCGCATTCCCTATGCTTCCACGCATATTTTTCTCTCCACTCCAACCACACAACAACCAAATATCACTTTTCTTTTTCAAGTCACTCCGTGCACAAAAGCAATGCACATCGCAAAACCCTAACAATAGATCAGCGCCGTTCTCATCACCGCGTAAATAAACAGATATTAAAATTTTCACTCGCGATGCCACAAATTTCTGGTCCGGGAGAAACAATCAAACCACGCAGCGCCAAATCTTCTGATGCTTGCAATTTTGCAACATGATGAATCATGTTTTCTTTCTCGATTCTAAAACTTCTCGGAAAGCGAGAAAACCACCACTCACACACGTATAACCGTCCGGGAGGCAGAGTGCCAGCGCTAATCCGGCAAATGCAGCCGAAAACTATGAAAGCGAATGCACGCACAAAACAGAGAACAAACTTAGCACACAACCGTATCCAAAGGCGTTCGAAACTCGACTCCAGTTGGAAATTGTATTTTATACTTGACATACGAATTCAAAAACTGTAAGCTCATGTAAATTTCAGTGCTCTGAGACCAACACAATCAATCATCCCGTTTGGCGCAAACTTCAGTCACAAAAGACAAAGGAATCAAACGTGCTTTCCGGTGCACGAAAGATGATTTAGCCTCCCTTGATTTTACGTGAATGTTTGATTAACCTTCAACCACTTACGTCAACGGTCAATGAACCAAAGGAAAAGGAAATAGAATTCGGCCAACAGATGTCACTACTGTTGTTTGTGGAGGCATCCGTCGGAAATTATTCATAAACTGCTTTCCATTAATTGATTGCAGAGGACAGTGAAGTGTAAAACATATCTGGTACCTCTATATACGCCTTTAGATTAACATCCTTTTTAATTCTTTATTTTAGAGATTTTTAGCCGTTGGAGACGAACCAGCCCAGGGCTGAAAGTCTCCTTAATAAAGATATAAAAAAAAATTAGCCGTAGGCTAGTTCATCTCTTAAGATTAACAGGATTTCCCGCCGTTTTAATGAAAAAAAAATCTTTTTTGCAGAATATGCAATAAAGGAGGGACTTCGAATGTTAATATTAAAATGCATACATAGAGGTGGTACAGGTATCAGGCATGTTTTGCAGTGTAAGGTGCTCTATTTTTGTAGTCTGTAGGAAGGAAATCACTAATCGAGTTTCATCAAAATACATGGCATGTACAGAAATTGAGCTCGTGAAAGGCAAAGTAACTAACTCTCTTGGTAGTATAGTTGAAAGTATAGTGTATGGGAATGATGTTTTATTGATTGGACAGTTAGTTAACAATTAAATTTTAAAGTAAAAGTTCCAAAACAAGGCTGATATTTACTATCTATTTGCCTGTGGAAACGTGAGTTCTTGATTACTACTTGTAATTATAGAAAATAATTATTAATAATTGTGTGGGAATCTCTATATGACCACAGCTATTTATAGTAGTTGGAATAAAGGACTTGAATGAACCATTATGTCAAGGCTATTTTTCACACAGATGACACTGTTCCATGGGTAGTAAAAAAATCCCCATAAAGAAATTTGGAAAAGTGAATATAACACGCTTTTGAAATATGCATCAAAAGCGTATTATTATCACTTTTCCAAAAAAAAAGTTGACTCTTTATTTGACCAAGCTAGAGAAAAACCGCTGAATCGTTCTGACGATTCAGTGGATCATTTGATAACCCCTGTAGACAAGGCTGCAGTGATAGGTCAGCACTTCTTCAGCTCCCATAATCTCGGACAGAGCAGCACAAGTCCACACGAGGCTGCGGTTGCTGAAAACGCAACCAACCTCTATCAGATTCTCAACATCTTTCCTGAGGAACCAAATATAACAGCTGACGAACTGTTGGCCTAACCCAAATGATCTATAAATATGAACGCCTCAGGTTTCGACAATATCCTCAATCTGGAACACAAACAGTAACTCTGACTTGGCTACTTCCCCTCGTGCTGGAAGTTAGCTAAAGTCTTTCCCATCCGGAAATCTGGGAAGGATCCTTCCTCTCCTTCAAGTTACCAACCCATCAGCCAACACTCAGGGTTATCCAAGCTGTTCGAAAGGGCAGTCTACAGCCGGTTTCTAACATCTGCCGAAGAAAACAACATCTTTCTCGAGGAGCAGTTTGATTTTCAAAAAGGTTGATCGACCGTACACCAACTGACCCGAGTAACAAACATTCTTTGACGGAACAAGGCTGTTTCTAAAACATCTGCTATTGCATTGTTAGACGTTGAAAAAGTGTTTGACAATGTCTTGCATAATGGCCTGGTGTACAAGTTCAATCTTCCTCGTGAAGATCATACAAAATTATCTATCAAATAGGACGTTCCAGGTCGGATGCCTTCAACATCGGTGCAGGTGTGCCCCAAGGAAGTATCCGTGGGCCCATCCTGTTCAATCTATTCATCTCCGATTTTCCGGCTCTCCCTGATGGTGGTTTGTTGTCTCTGTTCGCAGACGACGCATCCATCGTCTACATGGGTATGGTCATCGGAGCTCTGACTACAAAACTTCAGAGGGCCTTGGATGTCCTCTCTGAATATTTCAACAGCTGGAAGATCCGTATCAACGTGACGAAGACCCAGGTCATATTTTTTTTCCACACTCAAAATCCCCCAGATTTACTCCGTCTGAGAATAACAAAATCTGTCTAAACGGCACTGTGGTGGAATGGTCCAGTCTACCTCGGATTGACTCTTGACAGTGAGTTGCTTTTTAGGAAGCACGTTGACAAAACGAAAACCATGTGCAACATCTTGATAAGATCATTGTATCCACTTATCAGCAGGAAGACCACCCTGTCCCTGAAAAATAAGCTTGCTGTTTACAAGCAAATCATCCTTCCCATAATCGAGTACGGTATTAGACTGGCTTACATTTATATGGGGGAAATTTTTATCATTTTTTTTCAACGGGCCAACCCCTAGATTTGTGCCATTAGGTGAGAAAACTACTCTCTGAAAGTTTCAGCTCATTCCAATGTAACACGAGCTGGCGCTTTTGATTTAAAATGTATATGGGGATATTGGTTGAAATGTATGTAGAAATAACATTCCTTCACTCTTTCGTGGATAGAACTGGTTCAGCAAACTCGATTAAGCTCAGAATTTCAGCACACGTATTATAAGGAAAAAAAATTGCTGAAGACAGCATCACGATTTCAGTTAGTATTATGGAGACATTAATTAATTATGCACATTCTTCTCGTATATTGCAACAAAATACAGATTGCATAAGCTAGATTATCACTAAAAATAAAATTTTATATTTTCCACAGGCCAACATCCAGCCTCGTGCAATAACCACTCTCTGAATATTTCAGCTCTTTTTGACGTTACACGAGCTGGCGCTTTTGGTTTAATGTTCATATTGGACATTTGGTTGAAATTTTCATATACAAAATGCTCATATACATTCAAAAGTGAATATCTCAATAAAACTAACTGGATGCAATCTGAACTACTAGTTTTGAAAATCTGAATCAAATCGAGAATAAAGGCACAAATCTAGGTGCCCGTTGAAAATTAGAACTTTTAGTTTTGTGGGCCAGTCTAGTACTGTATGCCAATCTGCGGGAGTTGCGCCAAATGCCATCACCTTACGCTCCAAACTAATTTTATACACAGGATTCCTCATTTAAGGTTTACAACTTTGTCTTACAGAACTTTAATGCGTTTTCGATCCATTCGTAGCTAGATCATTTTTTTCGGAAGAGTGTTCAAAACGAACTATTGCCCCACCGGAAGGAAAACAGTCTTAAATGCATCCTGGGATAAAACGGCCGATGCGGGTTTCTACTGGTATTCCACTCCAAATTCGTGACTTTAACAAACAGCAAGAACTAACTCGGTACTCAAATTCGCTCATTTGAGAATGGAAATTTTATGGAAAGCTACGTCGTGCATTTTGATCTGTTTAATCGTACCAGGAATATCGACACGTTTTTCGAAATAGAAAGAAATCTTCGCGCTGATATTCATAATGAATTTGCTGTGTTCTTGACAGGTGGGGCATGAGTTTGTCTCAGCAATGGGGCAAAAGTTCGCAAACGTAATGGCAGCTTTTAAGAAGTTTTTAAAGTATAAATCTTTGAATACCTCATGATGATATGCATGACATAAAAAAACCACATCACAGTGCTCAGATATTGTCAGAACTTAACGAGCAACGAAATCCACTCAAAATTAGTGTTTGTGCAATAAGTTCGTAATTTTTCGAAGTGTTTGTCACATTCTGCTCTATTTATGATTGCTTAGATTAAATAAAAGCGTTTTAGACAATTTTGAATGGGACTTGAACACGACTTGAACTTTTGCCCCACTATATAAAATAGACTAGCCCACATAAATCTTTCATATATAAATATGGAAAATTTGCTTATTTTTTTTTTCAACGGGCCAACTCCCACATTTGTGCCACTAGGTAAGAAAACCAATCTCGAAATTTTCAGCTCATTCGGATGTTACACGAGCTGGAGCTTTTGGTTTAAAGTTCATATGGGAAATAACATCTCTTCACTCTTTCATGCACTGGTTCAGTAAACTCTTTCAAACTAAGAATTTAAGCACATGGAGCTTAATATATAAGAAACAACTTTTCTCAAGACAGCATCATCAGCATCATGATTCAAGTTAGAATTATGGATATATTCATTCTTGATTTGTATGTGTATTTTGATCGTATATTGCAACAAAATACAGGTAGTTTATGCAACGTATCAACTAGATTACCACTAGTAAAGTAAAAGTTCATATTTTCTACAGGCCAACATCCACACTAGTGTCAGTATGTGAGATAATTCTCTGAATGTTTCAGCTGTTTTTGACGTAACACGGACTGGTGCTTTTGGTTTAATGTTTTATAGGGGATTTGGTTGAAATTTTCATAAACATTCAAGAGCGAATAACTCAATAAACCTAACCGGATTCATAATGCACTCTTAAGCAACGTTGTTATTCATTGTTTGAAACTTTTTTATGATCGAAAGAGTGTAAAAGCGTAATTTTTTCATGTATTTTATCCAAAATCCCCATACAAAATTCAAACTAAATGAGCTGAAACTTTCAGAGAATGGTTTTCTCACCTAAAGGCACAAATCTAGAGGTTGGCCCGTGAAAATTAGAACTTTTACCTTAAGTGGACTAGTTTAATATACAATTCCAGCTTCCTGATGACATATCAAAAGTCAGATACTCCTAAAATCATCTTCAAGAAAAACGCAATCATGCCCTGGAATCAAATAACCCCTTCACAATTGAATTTTGCTTGTTTTCTGAAATCCTTTTTCTTCATTTTTCGAAAGGCAGCAAAAGCCAATTAGTGTGAAAATATGTAGACGCACTCTGTCCTGACGGGTCACGTAATTGCGTCGAATAATTGGATTCTAGGAACAACCCCTTCACTGCTTGAGATCCAACAACCACTCTTGATCCGAGGCATATAAAAAGGCTCGGTAGTTGGAGTACTTCCTTGATAAAAAAATACGGATATTTATCAAAAAGGGAGCATAATTAACAATGCAGCATCTGGTAAAAGCGATAAAGGAAGTGAAAGGCGATACTTAATGTTTGCGTGTATGTGTGTGTGTGTGTATTTTTCTGATTATCATTTTCTTTGCAATCATTACCATTTACGTCATTTACATTCCCTTACTTTGCGTACTGAACTTTGCTTAGCCAATTCAGAATGCTTCAGAATAATGTAATTCTTTGTCTCAGATTATCTATATGTTGACAGACCTAGTATCCTTTGATCTTCCATCTATTATTTCTGAGGACTCTTTCTTTTCAAACATAGCATGCAAAATTGAATGCCTTCCAACAGTCCATAAACAACTTGTTTTGTAATCTTTTCAAAACGTGGCACGCTCACCAGAATTCCTTTACTACTTTAACAGATATTTACTCTGCTGAAAAGTTCTTCCTACACAAACTTTTTCATTTACGAATTTTCAAAGAACATTGCTATAAATTCTTTCAGCTTTCCGAGCACGCTGGATAGGCACGCAAAATTGTGCATCGTCATTGTTTGCTCAACAGAAAGACGAAGAAAGCGTGCGAATATCTGAATCATCTTCGTCTTCTTCGACTCCTAAATTGTCGTTTTCATCCCACCCAGTTTGGTGCGTTTTCTGCACCCCAGAAGCAACCATCTAAACGGAAGGTTGATAATTCGGGAGTGGAATTTTATCATTTCAGAGCCTCCGAGTTTCCACTCCGTGGAAAACACTTCTTTTCGTGCGACCTGGAAGTATATTGTGAAAACTTCACCACGGGCAAAAGTTTTCGCTACCAGCACAACGGATGCGTCGTCAAAATGCACGATGGATACAGTAGATTTAGAAACTTACCGTAATGTGGGTTCTGATGATGATGGTGCCAATGATTCAAGACTTTGGAATAAGTGCTTTAACAATCGTTTCCATGTGGAACAAGCATGTACGTTCGTTTAAAGTAAGGCTGGGCTGATGTGGAAAATTGAAAAAAAGAATATTTCACAGGACAATTAATTGATACCAAGTGATAATTAAATTAGGGAATTGATCGCTTAATTGCAAAATTGTTGTCTGAAGCGTGGAGAGTTGCGTAATAAAAAAATGTGAAATTATCTGATCCAATGAATATTCTTCTTTTTTCTTCTTCTTGTTTGGCTTTATTACGTCCCCACTGGACACAAACTCACAACTTCTCCATGTTCGTTTTAAGCACTTCCACAGTTGTTAACTGAAAACATTCTAAGCCTGTACCCCTTTTGAATTAGTATTATTCAAACCCAGCCACCCAATCATGGTTTTGCTTTGTAGCTGCGCCTTTACCGATTGAGCTAAGGGTGGCCCGAATAATCAATATTATCAGTCTGCGAATCCAAACACATAAAAAACGGTTGCTACGACTACCATGACAAACTCGTTCTGTAACATAGCTCGATCGCAGTGGTAGAAGGATAATGATATATTGCTTGCCTGCTTTGTTGCAATATACTTGGATGAGGACATAGCTTGATCTGAATCGAGAAAAGACTTAAATAAAATTCCCATCAACACACGTGTATCATCTTCGACTTTACGTGAAGCTGCTTGCCAACAATTTGCTCGTTTCCTTTTACCACCCGAGTAAGCTGCGTCGCACGGGCTGCTTGTCATGAAAAAAAGGAAGAAGATTATATCATTATTGCTTTCGACTTCTGACATAGCATTTGGTTCGTTGATCGCTTGTCATTTTATCATTTGAAGATATTTTTGATTCCTTGTTATCAGTACAAAAAAACGTTGCCTAGTATCTTTTATGTGCATAATTGACGCATGGAATATTATACCATTGGATCGGAAAAAAAGGTAAGTTCGGAGATTTCAAATAACACTATAATTAAATCAGGTTTGCAAGGAAATTTGTTTTATAAACAAGTTAACAGGAAGATCAAAGCCCAAAAACCCTGTACTATTTTGTTTTTTAACGATTAATTGGAATAAAATATCAACAATTTTGAGATAATCGATGTTTTCCTTAGATTCTTAAGAAAATGTAAAAAATATATATGGAACCATGTACTATTACGGAAGATCGTTAAAATAAATTGTATTCCCAACAAACAATTAGAGTTGATCAACAGCTGAATAAGCTATTTTTAAGCTGAAGAAGCTTGTTTTTGCCTGAATAAGCTCTTATTCAACATGCAATGTTTGTTGGGTTACGTTTTCTTATAAGGTAAGCAAGGAATCTCAGACATGCCGAAGAATACGGAACATGTTCCACATCGCTAGAAAAATCTTACATAATAAGAGCATGGTCCGTATCTCGCATGAAAAAAAGTTAGACTCAAATCAAAACTGAATGGTCGTTCTGCGGTTTTTTGCGTTCAACGAAAATGAAGACATTTATTTTATAGACTTTCGATATAGTTTTTCCAATGTTTTTTGAGGAAGCTAATATCGCAAAAAATCGATTTCTTTCTGAAACGTTTTGTTTTTTCTAAAAATATTACAAAAAGATATCAAAAATCCATGGAAATCAGTGTTGTTCTTTGATTCCTGTGGAAATGTTAATGGGTCATTCCACGCCAAGTGACCGACAAAAAATACTAAAGTAAAATTGACCTCTACCGATGTTGGCCAAATTTGGAAGGGAAATTTCAAATTAAAAAAAAAAATCCCAATGTTGACACTCCGATTAGCACACGGAGTGCACCTTGGTCACTGCAAATATTTTCTATTTTTCGTGATTTTCAAGAAAGCACTACATTCTTTTGTTAATATCTCCGGAACGAATGAAGCTACACATAGCATGAGGTATTATTTTCAAAAGAGAATTAGTCAATAAATCTAAATATGCATCTTTTATTTCTATACAGTATTGCCAAATATTTTTAATTCACGTTTGAAAACATCGAACGCAATTTTCTCGGAATGAGAATATTTCAATTTAAAAAACGAAGCCATAGAATAAATAGGCGAAGATATATATTTTATTGCTTAAGAAAATGCGTTAAAAAAATTTAAAATATTTTTCTTATAATTTTATTTTATTTTTCAAAATGCTATCTACCAAGTTTTCCAAAATGTAAAAAAGGCTATGGATCACGATGATATTCGATTCGATTGTATCTACTTTAAAAAAATACTTTTGAAGTTTTCAGTCGCTATATAAAATTTATATTTAGCAACACTGTAAACTGTAATCTGATATTAAAATATACTCATTCCCAGAAAATTGCATTTGAAATTTTCAAACGTGAATTAAAAATATTTGGTAAATATTTGGGATAGAAATAATAGTTTCATACTTAGATATATTGACTTATTCATTTATGAAACCAGGACCTAATGCTAGATGTAGTTTCATTCGTTCCGGAGATAGTAAACATGAGAACTCTTCGGTAATTTTATATTATGTTATGGTCAAATAGAGTACGTTTTAAAACTTCACGTAATTGTATGTGACTTATGATGTGCTCACAGTTACGAAAATTCTTGCGAAAATAATATAGATTTTCAAGAAATAGTGTATAAAAAGGTAGAGGAATTCACCATGTTTACAATTGTGTTATTTACGTCATATTTAGTTTAAAATTACACGAGCATGGTCAGTCCGCATCGTGCTCTCTTGCCGTGCGGATCTATTTTCTTTTTTGCTGAAGGAAGTGGCACAGCTACCTAAAGCTACAATAAATTTAAACAGCACTTTTCAGTGTTCAATATTACCTACAAATGGTCTACCTTGTTCGACTCTTATTCCTCTTCGATCATTGTTTGGACCCTACTCGAGGTAATCCTGCTTGGACCTCGACTTGGAAAATTCATCTTCGATCCTTCGGATTTGTATAGCAATCTGATTGGAAATTAATTTGGAGAAAAACATATAAATGTCTAATTTATTATTCCTCTTCGATCCTTGTTTTGACCCAAACCAAGGTAATCCTGCTTGGATATCGATTTGGAAAAATCATCCTTCAGATTCTTATAGTAATCTGCTTGGAAGTCGATTTGAAAAAAACATTTTACGGCCACCATGGCACCTAAACGCAAAAGAAAAGTGTAATCTCTTGACCCGTCTGCTGAAATTTATTTGAGCAATCAATTTGAGATGCTCAAGCACAGAACTTTTGAACTTCGTTAAATTAACGTTTTCACTTCAAATTGGTCGTCGGGGTGAATGTCGTGTATTGGTTGAAACCTTGGACGGATTCAAACGTCTTCTAAAGTATCTTACTGAGAAGCAGCACCAATTTTTAACTTACGACACCAAAAATGAACGTGTGTTCAAGGTTGCCATGAAAGGTCTGCCCAGTGAACTAAACAACCTTAAGGCCTTAGAAAAAGCTAGCCTTCTGTTCCATGTCCATGTGAAGTGAAGAGAAGAACACGTACTTCGTGGGATAGTTGTACGTAGTTTATGAAAACCGAGTAGGAAGTTTACGCGTGAATCGTTATGATGAGAGGTTAGGACGAGGGGAACAAAATGTTCACTTTTTCCGTAGTAATTACCATTTGAGTTTCATAAAAGGGTCAGTGTACTATGAGTCGAAACCAAATGAGCTCAAATTTTGGGAAACCTAATTTGGAATCGATTGAGTAGGGTCTTATAAATTGAATATTTAAAAACACCCTAGCATTTACAATTCGTAATTAAATTACGTGTTGAACTAAATCATTATTGGATTACCCCAGTATAGCATGTAATAAATGCTAATGCACTTCAATTGTTATTAAACAAATTGCTACTGTCTATCAAAGGGAGAACCACGGATTGAAATCCACCGGTAGCGTGATGTATGCATTGAAAGCCAAGAAGACTATCAGAATGATAGAATGCACCATGTTGCAGCCACACCTGATTTGATAAATGAAATGCAAAATGATTTTTTTCTTTGTTACAGAGCACCAGGAGAAGTTCTACATCTACCTGATTGTGGCGGTGGCAGTTGCAATCATTCTTTGCCTTTCGATAGTGATTGGACGAGTAGCGGTGCGGAAACGCCGCACCGGAAAGGAAACCGATAAATTCCAGACATCAAACACAGGTGAAACGACGCTCCCAAATGGCTTCACCGACGATATATCGGAAATAGATGCGGATATCGATTTACAAACTCCACTGCCGGTGCCGAGCGTTTCCAGAAGTGATGTAAGTAGATTCCTCACATTCTGGTTGAATTCGTAAGCCACCGTTCCACCTGATGAAATTCCTTGTATGTATACCGCAATATCAAAGAGCCATTCCATATGGGTTTGTCAAATCGAGTAATGTGGTAAGACTGGACCTCATAGGAATAATGACGTATGGATTAGAACGCAGAATAAATTAGCCTTTATTCAAAAACAAGAACAACGAGAAATATGCGTTTGAAGTAATAATTAAATACAAACATGTGAAAAGGGCCAATGAGCCAAATGTAAACAATGACTTCAAAGTATTTTATTTGTTTGCTGAGATTCAACTTAGCATTGTCTGAGACATTTGAGCAATAAAATGTCACTTTTACTGAGATCTCAGCGAAACTTATTTTTGCCGAGATTTGCACAGCCGAGCTCGATAGAAAAAAAAAACTAAGTGTGTTGTTGTGTTGTGTGGCCCTTTTCACATGATAGTCTAGATTTACGTTTGTCTATTCCACCCTTTCCTCATATAATTCTGACTGACTGACTGAAATTTCCGAAGCACCAAAGCAATACATACGATCTATGCGTTTATTAGATACAAAAAGATTCAAAGTATCAGTTACAAATGAAAACTGTAACTTGTAGAATACACTTTCATATTAGATTTCGTCTCAAAATTTAAAATTCGTTCACTTATATTTGCAAAAACGTAGGTCCCTTCAGAACGGGTTAAATTTTCGTCGATTATCCTTATATTTAAGCAGATTTTTGAAGAAACGCGAGGAGAATTTTTTTTCTTTATTTACGAGTAACTTACGTTTTTTCTTCTTTCATGAAAGTTCCATCAGGCACATTTTTTCAACCCTTATGTGCGCAACGAATGTTTTTGCTTTTTTTCACATCGTGTTATTCAAATGGGATCTGGCTAACCAGGTACTCTGTCGCGCACATAGCGGTTTAATCAGCACGAGTCGTGATGAAACTTTCAGTAGTGGAAAAGTAGCACTTTCACATAAAACTGCATACAAAACATTCCCGAAATAATTACTAGGGGCACTGCTATAAAACTAAATTCTTTAGTATACATTCCTGACAACTAGTTGGTTATATTATTATGAATATTCCACATCTATAAAACATCTACAGAGAAAAAATAATGTTGTAGGGATGTTATAAAGAAGGAAAAACTCAAAAGAAGTATTTATGTTTTGCTGAAAGCAAAGCATTCTTGGTTGTTTAGAATAAATAACGATGCATCACAAATAAAATATTACCCAACTATGATCAAATAATGGTACCCGTTTGAAATAAATTACTTATGACTAAATGAGTGCAAGTGATGGAAGTGAACCAAATTGGTAGAATATCGTATTTAAGGTTAACATTAAAAACTTCAAAGTTTCGTGCCAATCGATCCACGCCTTATACATATATTTTTTATTGTTGCTCAAAACGATCAAATCTAGTAGCGATTGGGCGAGACTTTTCAAGACGGAGGAACAAGACAAATAAAAACTAATAAAGAGAGACAAAACACAATGGAATTAAATTCTTATAGGGTAGACAGCTACTTCGGCCTATCGCCCATTTTGGGCCATCGAGCAGAAAACATCAAATAAATCCATGATTTCAGAGTTAACAAGTCAATAATACGTTTGGTACAATACTTTAGTTAATAAGCTACCGAACGAAGTCAATGAGAACGCGTGATATGAAGGTTTGCACCCATTATTCCCAAAAACAAAAGAAGCGCTCCGACCGAATCAATTGTTATCTTCATCCGATAGGCCGAAGTGAATTCATTGGCGTTTCAATGGCGTTTTAATGCGTTAGGCCGAGTTTAGAATCCGTAGGCCGAGTTTGGCGTCAAGAAGCAGTGTTAGACTTTTGGCAATATCTCAACGATTGGTTTCTTTTTATCAAATCTTACGGTACGTACGAAAAGGTAAATAAATTTGTAAGCCATCAGTAATAAAAACATTTCATTTGGTGCTAAACTGCGCTAGATTAAGAAATACTAAGTGCGGGTTGTGCTTAATAGACATTTTCTGAAACACATAAATCGACTGCACATAAAGTGAAATTCATTTGCAGTCTTCGGAAAAGTTGTCCAGTATAGTTTGCTCATTCGTTTTCTGAATTCGGGTATGAACTATAGGATGGGTAGTCACGCGTTATCGTAATTAGCAGACATATATACACATTAACTTTATTCACAAAAATTGCATAGATAAATAGAATGTCTTGAGAAATAATAGATAATTTGTTTAAATAAACACGTGACGTGTATACGTATATTCTACAGTTTAACTCAGGAAAGGAAATACAAAATATATAGATTTTAAAATGTCCTATAAAGTAGCATTGAGTAGGAGAGAGTAGTTGGACAGCTCAGGTGATGCTTGCGTATAGCACAATCGAGTAGTGCACAGTGTTATGACGGGAGTAGCACTTTTCAATCGGGAGAGACGTGGCTTAGAGATTTACAAGAATGGCTGCATATTTTAGGCTGGGTGCAGAATATGTTTACACTCATATAATAAATGTTGCAGTGACTGTATGGTATTTAAAAGCGTAGGAAAATGCAAATTTTGATGCTTTTTCTAAAGAGATTTTTTTAAGATCGATGTGTAATTTTCTTCACGAAAAATCTAAGCCAGCCCGACACCAACCTGACTTCTATCAAACCCCAACCCGATTTTGACCCGACATAAACCCCAAATTGACCCGACAACAACACGACATTGGGTCGACATCGACCTTAAATTAGCCTTACATTGATCCAACATCGGGTCGACTTGTCTTTTCGGGACCATTTTGCTGGGTTTCTTCCACACTCCACTGTCGTATACCAAATCATAGTGGGTGACTCAATTGACAGTGACAATGAGCTTCGAATGAGAAAGGGGCTCTTCAAATGATGGGCACGAGAATTTTTTTCACAGAATCGATTTAATAGTTGTCGCAATCGAATGATATGAAAATTAACAGCACTGATGCTAGCTATCCTACAACGCTACAGTTATAGAGAAAGTACACTGTCGGAAAAACAAAAAGAAAGAGAGAGAGAGAGAGAGAGAAAGAAACTTAACACCGTTGGAGCGGCAGCTCTCCAACACAAGAAGAATGAAATGTGCTGCACGATTTAAAATGCTCTTTCACGTCTCTTTGGAAAGAAAGTGCAGTCTCGCAACAGCGTGTGTTTTCTCGCAAAAAATTGAGTAGCACCCGATCCCTGCCTGTAATATAGGGATGAATAGCACAAAATCGGTAATATAGGGATGAATAGCACAAGCTACTAGCACCTCCTTCCTTCCAGAATTTACCCTACCCGATGGTGTTGTTGGTTTGGGAAGACAAGCTTCGTTTCACGAGAAAAGTATATTTCAATTTTTGTTTGCAAATGTTGATCCGCCCTTTTCAATTGTCGAAGAAGAAATATCCACAACGCGACATTATGAAAAAGGTCCATTATGCGAAATGTATTTACTTGTATGACATGTTGTTTGAAGTTCTCAATTAAAATATGTTTTCTATTACAAGGGAACAAGTCTAGTCCAATAAGTATGAGTATTAATAAGGAATGACTGGCTTACATGTACTTTCGCACCTTATGTTCAGCGGAATGCTCGATTATCCATGGATTGCACTATTCTAATAGAGTTTCTTTCTGCAGAGCTACGGGGCATACACTCCCTCACCAGGACCGTACGGAAATCTGGGACCATCTAATATATCACATACCTCAACCACAATGCTGGTGCCACCATGTTCGATGGGCGCAATGATGAACACCACTCCACCCGCTGGCTATCTGAGCGGACCAATCAATATCATACCATCTCAGTTTAGCCACAGCATAGGTAAGCATGTGACCGATACCACTTTGTGTATCAGTAACTACTAGGGTTTTGAATAGAAATGTAGCAAAATGAAAGTTCAATTATAGAATAATAGGGGGATCCCCTGTTTTGGGTTAAGGTAAACTCTTTATGAAACAGTATAAATGCGTTCAAGCCTTCAACGAGATAAATGATTTCTCAAAAATTCGTAATTCAGAAAGATACCGAGAACGCATTTTCAATAATTGGGGGTACTTGATCCATTTTTGATGACATTCACACTGCACGGGATAAAATATTCGGGAATCATTAGGGTAATCTGGACACAATTGATCCCTACAGGTTTCTAAAATAAAACCAGAGAGAAAATTTTTCGAGGATGTTACCATAATCTTTCATCTAGATAGATGGTAAGCAAATAATGACATTTCCATCAGTTTGATGGACAAATATGTTGTTTTGAGAAGGGTATGTATTATATAATTGTTAATTTATTAATTATTAACTTGGTATTAATTAATGTAATAATAAATAAGTTAAACTCCCAGTTGGGGAATTTCTGTTTTAAAAAATTAAGAGAGGGACTGTTGGTTAGTTTTTAGAACAAAATACTGGTGGGAATTAAAATCAACTCAAAATATTTTACTATTTTATGAATATTTTATATGGCGGAAAGGCTGTCATGCCTTTTTCATCCAGAATTTTCAAGGGACATTGGCGTCAATCAACTTCAAGTGCAGGATATTTTGCAGGCTTTAAAGAATTTAGACGCCTCAAAAGGTCCTGGACCTGACGGAATTCCTCCAGTATTTTTAAAAAGTCTAGCAATGGAACTCACTGCTCCATTGTTTTGGCTTTTTAATATGTCACTGGAATCCGGAACCTTCCCAAAAATATGGAAAAGCTCATTTTTAGTACCTATTTTTAAATCTGGCCGAAAATCTGACGTACGTAATTATCGTGGAATAGCCATTATCTCTTGCATTCCAAAGCTTTTCGAGGCAATTGTAAATGAAAAATTATTTCTTCAAACCAAAAATAGAATTACTGACATGCAACACGGCTTCTTTAAAGGACGTTCGACCTCGACAAATTTACTTGAATTTATAGACTATTCATTAAATGCAATGGATAATGGAAACCACGTAGAAGCTCTCTATACAGACTTTAGCAAGGCATTTGACCGAATTGACATACCAATGCTTCTTTTCAAATTGAAAAAAATTGGAATTGAGCCAGGACTCCTGAAATGGCTTGAATCATATTTAACTAACCGCCAACAAATAATTAAATTCAACGGAAAGAAATCGACCCCAATTCAAGTCACCTCAGGAGTCCCGCAAGGCTCTCATCTGGGACCTCTTCTTTTTATTCTGTACGTAAACGACATTTCCTTCATTCTCAAAAAAATAAAATTGCTAATCTATGCCGACGACATGAAGCTCTTTTTGGAAATAAAAAATGATGAAGACATCAATATATTCCAGAGTGAAATACACATATTCTACACATGGTGTAAAAAAAGCCTATTAGAACTGAATGTAAAAAAATGCAACTTAATATCATTTAGCAGAAAAAGAACACCATCAAACATTTCAATTGCATTAGGAAATCAGAATGTAGAAAAATGTGAAAGAGTCAGGGATTTAGGGATTATCTTAGACTCCAAACTAACTTTCATAGACCATTACAATACAATTATTCACAGGGCAAATAACATGCTAGGCTTTATCAAGCGCTTTTGCTATAACTTTCAGGACCCATACACAATTAAAACACTATATATTGCCTATGTGAGGTCAATACTGGAATATTGCAGCATTGTATGGTCTCCATTTTCAATCACGCACGAAGAAAGATTAGAATCAGTACAAAAGCAATTTCTATTATATGCCCTTCGTAAATTAGGTTGGACATCATTTCCTCTTCCATCATATGAAGCACGCTGCATGCTTATAAACATACAAACATTAAAAGAGCGTCGTGAATATGCAATGGTTTCGTTTGTAAACGATATCGTTTCGCAGCGCATTAACTCAGCAGAACTTTTATCAAAATTAAATTTTTATGTACCTACTCGACAACTCAGAAATCGAAATTTATTTGCCGTAACCCATCATCGCACAAATTATGCAAAATTTGGGCCATTAAATCGCATGATGGCGTCTTACAATCAATACTGCGAAACCATTGACTTTTCAATGTCTCGGCATAAACTAAAACAATATTTTAACTCCATACGGAATCATAACTCGTAGGAAGTAAAAATATAATAGCTGACAATATATTTTTTAATATTCTTAAGAAAAACAAATTTGTATATGTATTTGTACTAGTCTACATCGGTTGATGAAATAAATAAATTGTATAATAAAAATTGTATAAATTGTAAATTGTTAATCAACTAGTCCCATGTCGGTCGTTGTTATATGGAAATAACATCCATCAAAAATTCGATGCTTTAGTCTGAGTTATAAATATTTAAAATTAGCGTTTTAAAACTATTGCAAAGAATTGCCAAGAAATTCTATAAAATTACAATTTTGTCACATTTGATTGATACACTCTTGATCAAAAGTTTGGGGTTACCCCCAAAAAACATGCAAATGTTTATAGCTCATATCCCTATGCATTTTAATATTTTATACATGAATGGGCTAGTTCGTCACAGGCTAGTTGATCAATGAACAATGTTTCATTCGAACAATATACTCAATTGAATATTAGACTTGTTTGAGAAAGGCATATCAAATTTTCAGCGATGCTGAGGTGAAATGCAAACAAAAAGAGAAAACAGATGCTCTATATTTCCAACCTTAAGGTGATACTCTTAGGAAGCCTTAGCGTGAAACTTCAAAGCCACAAATGGCAGCTTCCACAAAACATACAAATTTGAAATTGCTACTCTCTGTTTTTAGTAGCACAGCACAGCACAGGCTTCCTTAGAGTATCACCTTAAAACTATAAAAAAATTGGGATCGCTCAAAAAAAACATGCAAATGCTATCTCTTCCATTTTACGTCCAATTTTGATTCTCTAAAGGTCATTTAAAAGGGCTTGAGTGAAACTTACTTCGTAGGTATTTGACTCAACATATTTTTCAAATTTTGTGCACTAAAACTTCACCTAACATTGAATTATTTTCCAAAATTCATACTGAATAATCATGACGGATTTTCTAAGAATTGGGTCGGTAAAATTTCGATGTGAAAGTGGTAGTACAACCCTTATTCTATTCCCATCCAGGAACTATAGTAAAAATCTGTTGTATTTTTTTTTTTTTGAAAATATTGTGAATCAATAAAATATTGTTTCAACTAATCGAACATAAGATTGGGGTGTGTTACTGTTGTCAGTTTAGGTAAAATTTTAGTGAGATAAATGAAAGAATAAAATGATGAGTTACCGCATATGTAAAATTTGACGGAAACTGGCATAAATATGAACAAAAATCATGTAAAGGTTTAGTTTTGAGGGTGATCCCAAACTTTTGAGGGATACATATACCCGGAACTTATGATCGATGACTTGAATCACAATTTTATTGATTTACATTTTTTTTTCTTAATTCGTATGTATGAAATATTTTTAATCTTATTATGGGTAAAATTGCATCAGATGGGCGCTTGGGTTGTCCGTGATTCCGGAGGATGGGAGAAGGGGAGTGAAATATATCTCGATTACCTCATATTAAACAAGTATTTCCTTGAAAATCTATAAAAAAAATTTACTCACTGATTGAGTAACCCCACTTTTTGAACTTTTTCGACGCATTTGGTACTCTCATCGGCCGTGTATAACTTATATATGCAAATGACTTGCATACCACCTAGTGATGAAATTTTAATCTGCTGTCCTCTACAAAATCCTTGAATCCAACTCAAATTTGAGTTCCGTTTACTCAAATTCGAAAAACGCAGACTGATTTAAATTTTCTTCCAGAAAAAATTACTCTATGTATGAGTGACGTGAGGCGTTTTCGCGAATTTGAGTAATCGGAATTCAAAAAAATAATCGGATTCAACGGCCGTGTAAACTAATGGCCTCGTACCACTGCACAACTTTCCCGATGAGACTAATTCTTATAACAGATATTATTGTACTTAGTACCGTTGTACTCTTTCATCTAATACATCGTTTGCGGTACTGGATAAAATTAGTACAACGGGGTTCTACAATCATGTATGTCAATTGTTTAACCATTTATATGGCCAGGATCACGAGATATTCCATGTGTCAGTCTTACTCCTAGGGGTCCTGCATTCTTGCATTATTTAGACTTTTTTGTTTTGATCATAAATCATTGTCCCGAGTTGAGTGAAAGAGCTTAGTTTTGAGTACGTTTTTCATATATAATGTGATTACATTCGTTTTGCAAAATCGTGAAATGTCATGACCAAATACGTATATCTATAAACTTATGTTTACGCTTCTTCATTCTGAAATTCGGTGTTTGATTATGTGTCAATTTTATTATCATTGCAGGTGGCATCCGTACTCCAATTGCAGCCATGAGTACCCTGCCTCGGCCTCACCACCAGCTCCCTCCAGTATTTTTAGGAGGAGCTGGCTCGGTGATAGGGCAATCGCAAACTCTAAGACGACCGTCCAGCGACCTCGAGGGAAACACCCCTCGCAGCCTCAGCAGAGGGGCAGCAAACACTCAGTTCTACTATGGATGACATCCGGTTTCAGGTCAGCAGTCCGCTCCATTCAAGCAAACACAATCCACCCCACTGCAGCCTCAGTCCATATTGAAACATAAAGAACCGACCATCAGTGAAGCAGAAGATACCTTGGTAATGTGTCCACCTAATCGAACATATTGTTTCTAGAATTGCAACATTATCTTGTTGCGAAAGCAGAGCACCCTACTTAACTACCAAAGCGACAAGGATCTTGTGTATTTGTAATTAATTTGGATCCTATCCCTGCAGCCTTGGTATAAAGTAGTGCTTAAGGCAAGAGATGCAATTGACAAATAAACCCAACAGAATACAAAGCAAATGGAATGGCATTTTACTTGTTAGCCCAGAACCTCCATTGTGATAAGATCTTCAAAGAAAGCTGCAACCAAAAGATTATTAATTTGTTTGAAGTGAAACTTGTTGTGTAATTCCAACAGTGTTGATAAAACAAGATTTGTGAAACGAGTGCAATAAGTTGTCCAATGGAATCTGAAATAGTAAGACTACACCGCTGAGCGGGAAATATGAAAATTAATCCTTTTACTAATGGTATGGATGTTGTAAAAAAAAACATTCATATACATTTCTAAAGGGATTGAACGAAACCTACGTAGCGTCAAACGTTGATCGCACATGTACTTAAATAACGCGAACGTGTTGTATTGTCGTTTTTCTACTGTCATAGTTTAAAATTGGTAATCAGGGTATCGTGCAGAAAAAAAAGATTCCCTTTGTTTGTGTGAGACCAAGCAGATTATATAAATGTAGTTTATTGATCGGAGAACAATTTGTACTTGAATGGATTACATAGGATCTTCACAAAAAAGCTAAATATAAGTCGTAAGTACTGATCAATTTAAAACAATGTACAGGTATTCGAGACACGATAATATTTTGTAAAAAAGTAAATCAAATCGAAATGATTAAATATAGTGACCTAGTTATCTAGACAAATTAATAGTAAGAATTGCGACTGGATTTGAGGGAAAACGTATTCTAGAAAATTTGTACACACTGTACAGATAAAGCTGTTTATTTAGATTTTGTTTTCGATTGGATAAAAGTAATTTTTATCATTAGTGAATGATATAAATATTGTGAATATTTTAATAAAAAAAAAAAATTTATTAGAAAAAAAATCTTCTTTACTTTCTTACAGATGACAATTTCTTCATGTCTTTAAAGATTAGGAATTTTAGTTAGTCTACACACGAATGAATGGAGTACACACATTTTCTCAGAAATTATTCAAATAGATTTCAATCATCCGTACATAGGGAAAACAATGCTAACCAATAACATAAATTAGCCACAAATTTCCACTTATTTGTCGTAGTTTATTTTGTGCACTAGACTGTAACCAGTGGTTCCAAATTATTACTTGTAGGCTCCTCCACAAGCTTATTATCGTATAAAACGAATACGCCCTTCAGATTAAAACTATTTACTAAATCAGCGGTAACAGTGGCACTCACTTGTTGGCTTGCGAGCAAGGTGTTTCACTACACAAAAAATAAATGTAAAGTGGAATGTTCTAGATTAAGGACATTATTTTAAAATTTCTATACACAGCTCAGCTTCTACCCGGAAAAGATCTTTTTCCAACTTATCCTAGAACGGACTAGATGTGCGCGCGTGTTTTGCAGTAATTCAGAGGTAGTGAAAACGTGTTAATTTCAGTGTTTGTCTGTTCTTTTTTTTTTGTAGGTTCGTGTAAATAGTACGAAGTTAGTATACAATAAAAGAGTGAAGTTAATTAACCGTTAAGTAAAATTTGTACCGACCACTCTCAGTTGAACCAACAGAAACCAGAAAACTATAAAAAAAGGTAATTTAGTTTGTAAGATTTTGAGAGCTATGCTGGTTTAGAAGAATGACGGCACAGGATGAATAATGCTGGTTGTTAGGTCCAAAGGGCCTTTTTCTTTTATTTTGCGGTCTAATCTGACAGGAAAGTGTTCGGTGAGTGGAACGGTGGTGCTCCGTGGTCCGCGAAGAGGCTGGGTGTTTCCGACGTCTCGGAAGGCCGCCATTGTGATTATTGCCACATGGAGAGGCAATGACCGCCCCCCAAAACCACATCCGCCATGATTAAAACTACCCGTCTGCCATCGTAGATCCACCGTAACCAAAGCCACCGCGTGTTCAACGCTAGTGTAAGCGGGTTGAATCAAGTTCCCGGCTATCATTATCGTCATCTTCGGGTAACCTCTTTCGCCCGTGCGGCTAAATTATCCGGTTGCTGCCGTCCGCCACCACAACCTTCACCATCACACCACCACTACAATGTCATCCATCATGGTCAACCACCGTTATCATCGCCAGCACGACCAACCCTAATCAGCATCACCAACAGTATCATCACCAGCGTACACATGGACTCCGGTCCAAAAATAAAGCATGCAAGTACCCTAAATTGTGACGTCACGAATATACAAATGTAAAATGAAAAAGTAGCTTCAGTGGTAGTCTGTTATTTCAAAGAGCAGACCGGGTTCACAAGGGAGCCGTCAAGCCTCGCCCTTCTAGTGATACGAGTTAAACTTCCTTCTTCGGGGGTGTTGAGCATTCATTCAAGCGATTTCTGGTGTTACCTTCTCTTTGCCAGGCAAACGACATCTGTGGTTGAATATTATCATCTTTGTTGCTCCTGTTAATTTGTAATTCGCATATTTGACGTAAAAGTGGAAGATACAAGCCAGAGTAAATGGCCCTGAGTTCCCTTATCCTGAGTTAGCAGGTAACAAAACAATCAACTTGATATTACCATAGAGGTAACTCTAAGACTAGTAGGTCCCGAAGAAACGTGATCTACTTTTTGGCTCAGCTCTGGTACTATCTTCGGTCCCAACCTAATCGATGCACCCCTCGAAACATGAGAAAATCAACGAACCCCTCATTTTATCTGTCTGTTGTGTAGTACTAGAATTCCGACATGAATGGGATACGTTAATCGTTTGCTTGGGACCAATAGGCTAGTCAAGTAGTGAGCCAATTTTAAATCGATAGTTTCGTATTGATTGTTGATATTACTCAGACAAATTGATACAATTTTAGAATTTATTGTTTGACAAATGCATAGAAAAACCCAGGACTACACATAGAGTGTCAAAGAAAGTATAATTACTCTTTCAACACACTGTCATTTTTATCCTGATACCAAATGTTAGCTGTTCATTTATTATTACGCTGATACAGTTTTAATTATTTGGCATCATATTATAAATTCTCATTATTTGTAAATTACAATAATAAACATAGAACTCCGTAGTTCCAATATAATGATCATGCGAGCCCATTTACGACACAGCGAACTGAGAACTTAAGATAATCGCACGTGTAAGAATTCCCATTGCCGCTTATCTTTTGTTCTCACTGCATCTTCGCAGAACTTCGGCTTTATTTTGCCACAGACAATCGGATATAAATCAATCACAGTTTGGCACGCCGCAACTAAACCTCGCATCTCTAAATTTTCGCATTTGCCACATATTTTAATTTTATATTTGTATTTATTTGCCACATCACCGCGTCGCCGCCAAAAAATGACTATGCTGTCACCAGTGCACTATGGATCAGCAGTCTTATTTACGTGGAATACATTATTTGTGTCTAAATCATTAGTTGGGAACGTTTTTTTTTTTTTCATTTCATAGTACCAAGAAGTCAATTGCAATAGAATATTTTTCACTGATGGATCACGCATTGATGGATCAACTGGCTTCGGCATCTTCAATGAATACTCAACCGCCTTTCGGAAACATCAGGAACTTTGTTCCGTTAATGTTGCTAAGCTAGCAGCAATCAACTTTTTATTTTGGATGATTTCCAACATGCCCATAGACCATTACTTCATCTTCTCGGATAGTCTCAGTTCAAATGAGGCTATTCGGTCGATAAAACAAGGTAGGCACTCATCTTATTTCCTTTCAAAGGTAAGGGAGCAGATGAGTTTGCTGGTCGAAAGATCATATATGATTATCTTTGTATGGGTCCTCTCATATTGCTCAATCCCAGACAATGAGAAGGCAGACTCTCTCGCAAAGGTGGGCGCACAACAATTCGAGATTTATTCTAGCAGAATTTCACATGATGAATGTTTCCCATTAGTACGTCAGAGTTCTCTTTTTAGTTGACAAAACCGATTGGACAAGTAATTCTCTTGGGCGGTGGGTACATTTCATTATTTCAAATGTTTCTTCGAGAGCCTGGATGTAAGTCGGGAATTCATTCGCGTGATGTCATGACTTATGTCCAACCACTACTCGCTAGACGCACATCTCGACAGAATAAATCTCGTTGACAGCAATATATGTAGGTGCAGAACCGGTTATGATGACATCGATCACGCAATTTGGTATTGCCCGGATAAAGACGCCCTCAGAGCACGACCGTTGGATACCCTAGTGGCCCGAGCTAGACAACCCTTCCGTAAAGTAAGAGATGTATTGGGAGCCCGTGTCTTCCCTACATGCAGGCGATCTACGATTTTCTTTGTTTGTCTGATGTTAGAGTTTGATGTGACCATCCCCTCCTTTCCAAACAATTTCCAGCCATTGTGTCCCAGTCTTATTATCCTCCTGTTTCTGTGCTACTTGCCCCTGCCCAGCCAGGATTTGGTCAACCGTCTGAGAATAGTATCTGAATGAGGCTTCAGAAACCAGTTTCCTACCATTCAACTTCCAATCAAAATTGTTACCCATTAACCTCAAGCCCACCTCGAGTAATTGGTACCCAATACTAACCTAGAACTTCTGCTGTTTAAAATGTAAATACAAATATTACTGATTTTTGGCTCCGCAAAGTGTCACACACGACTGAGCCTAGTAAATAAACGAACTAAGGGAAATGGCTCTAATGTTGGCCTATGGATCTAAGATTGGGCCCATCGCTAAAAATCTGCTATTTATCAATTTTGTCTAAATGAATGCGTCATTGGGACGGTACTAATGGATATTTTTGGTCGCTATTGAAAATTAAGTTGATTGCTGAATAATGTATGGGCCCAAATTAGGGGCATTTAGGCCGACATTACATCCTTGGTGAGCTACCAGTTACGCCAAATCGACGATCAAATGCGTTGTTTACAAAAGCTGATACATCCCTTCGAAAAAGTAATTGAGAAATACTTCTTGGGCTGTCACAATTGCCGACTTAAATTTAACTCGTGGTTAAACATGACATTACGAAAGTTATTTTCAATGTTCGAAAATCCCAGAAATTGACCGGTTTTCAAACAGAACCACTTTTTTTTTTATTTATTTATTTAACGTCGGTCTCTGTTCCGCAATCTAGTGCCAATCACCGACGGACATCGATTCCCATCCATTGACGGCAATCGAATGTGCAGGAAGGCAGCTTCCACACCTGCGTAGGATATCGCACCCATTCACAACACACCTGGGCCGGGACCAACGGCTTTACTTCCCTTCCGAAGGAAGACGTGACCAGAGATTTTTATGCCTCAGAAAAATCCCACCGACCTCGGCTGGGATTGAACCCAGACCCATTGGGGTGTTAGAAAGCAGTCACGCTTACCACTACACCACCGGCGCCGGCTTAAACAAACAGAACCACGGTTGCCAAAATTTAACTTCTAGTCGGTCAGAAATAGCCACACTCGGATAGCAGGGTTATTCGATAACTCATCTGTCACTTTTAACCCCGAGTTAAATTTAACTTGTCCATTGGGACACAGCCTGGAAGTGAAATTAGGGATCATCCATAAATGACGTAGAATTTGTTTGACCAATTAATCTCCCTTCCTCCTCGTAGCGTATTTTGCTATATCTAATACATGGCCGGTAACAACTTCTGAAACCCCTCTCCCCCTCAACTACTACGTTATTTATGAAAGTTCCCTAAGCATTGGGCAGCAGTGAAAATCAGCAGCACACACCACATAAAACGGGTTGGAAATTTCAGAATTCAGAAAATTATCAGACGGTACCTCTATTCATGCTTTTAGATAAGCTATGAAAGTCCATCCTACTTGGAAAATTATGCTATAGAACGGTTTATAAAATCCCCGATTTTTAGCTGAATTTCGCTATAGAATTTCTTATGCTATGTGATAGGGGAAATGTATGTAATATCGGCCTAAATGCCCCTAATAGTGACCAAAAATATCTATTAGTACCGTCCCAATTAGGCGTTCATCTAGATAAAATGGATAAATAGCAGATTTTTAGCGATGGGCCAACATTAGAGCCATTTCCCCTATTCAGATAAAAATCATTATTATTGTTATTATACTAAATACTATGTGCGTTCCTAATAGAAACTAAATGAAAACTTTTTTTCAGTGTAGGTACGATAAAGAATCTGCGGTTTGTGAAAGTGATTATGTAGAGAAAGTAAGGTTGGAGAATGACGGAAGTAAATACAATGTTGTACTCTGTCAAAGGAAAACATTTTGCGGCGCCGATGGTGTAGTGGTAAACGTGAGGTAAGGTCCAGGTGTGAGAACTGCCTCCCTGGCGTCGGTAGCATTGGTACCACAAACGAAGTGACAGACGACTAACTGGCGAAGAAATCCATTTAAATAATGTGGTTCACTGTAATAGAATTTTCTTGGAAGCTTGTGCCACCATCCACCAGATGGGTTAGTTTTTTTGTTTTGATTTGAACAAAGTTGATTTTGTGTACAATGATTCTTTGACAGTGTGCAAAGAGTGCGTATCATTTTGTCATTTTTTTATGCATTTCAGTTTTGAGTAGAGTGAAAGAGATAGAAACAAAACATTCTAGTACATTTGGTGAAAATGCTAGTTCAATCTAGTAGTAGTGTTGCCATGTGGTACAATCCAGTAGTAATGGTGTTGCCATGTGGTACACTGAAAAATTGCAATAGCAGGTTAGTCACCAAAGTTTTCGAGCCGCTCCGTCTGTCACTTCGTTTGTGATTGGTACTCAGTACGGAAAACAAGATCGACGGAAAACAAGGTGTTTTCCCGTTAAAATTAAAATTAACAGTGATTACCATGCATTGCATAAATTCTCTTGAGCATTATTTAGTTATTTATATTAGCAACATACATGAAAACTTTGTAAAATTACATTAAAAAGTGATTTTAGAAATTGATAAAAAAAAATCTGGAGATGCCACTTATCGGGACAAAATGCACTCATCCTGGGGTGAAATGCACTAAAACAAAGGGGCAAGACGCACCATGATGAGAAAAAATGCACTACAATAATGGGACAGTATGACTCTTCTTGCCATCTTATAAATGATCATGACCAATTGACGCAAAAAAAAACGTCTTCGTTTTTGACTGCCTCCAGTTCCGATAGTAGTTGTTCAAAGGTCCATGACCGTAGTCTTCGTAATGTTGCGAACCATTTCTTAAGAAATAATAGACAAAGGTTGCTTCAGAAAGGATCATTTTGCCCTCAACTAAGGAGTGCTTTTTGCCCCGAATGTATAAAGAAAATGTTTTTGATCATAAAATAGAAATACATATTCAAACTTACCGGTATTTTATCCGAAAGATGTAGCTCTAACCTCAGTCAAATGAATAATATCTTTGCTACCGACGCCAGGGAGGCAGCTCCCACACCTGGACGTACCTATCGAACCATGAACACATGGACCGGGGACCAACGGCTTTGCTTCCCTTCCAAAGGAAGGCGTGATCAGAGATTTTATGCCTCAGAAAATCCCAACGGTGCCAACTAGGATTGAACCCAGGCCTTTTGGGGTGAAAGGCAATCACGCTTACCAGTACACCACCGGCTTCGCTATTCAATTTCTTTGAAGTTTTCAGTAAGTCATTATGTCAGATCAGCCATGAATTCCGTAATAAGTTGATTTTTTTTATATGGTTTTCATGGTAGATAGAGGCCGCCATATGTTTTTTTTTTTCTATTTTTCCTGCAACATTTAGGTTTATCTACAAATTATATCACAAAATAAGCTATGTTTTTTTTTTTTCATTTTTGAGTTATATTTTTTGAAGATATCATGTTTTGGGGTTTCACTCAATACTCCTATACGACTAGGCTACCATGCGTCGTGACCATGTTACAGACGCTATAAATCGATATAGACGAACCTCAACGATTTTACGCCGCCCAACGATACCAGTGCTACTTAACCGCCACCTATCTGTCGATAGCCACTTGTTAAGGTGTGAACCGTGGTGGAAGCTCTACATTAGCAGCGTGGGGTAATCTGCTACCTCGTATACTCGTCCTCGAAAGCTCAACGACGCGATAACCAAGACGCACGCCGCACCCTGCAGCGTATCGCAAAATCACTAAAACCACACGTCCAGAATGAAAAAAAAAATTAAAGGGTTGTGTCCTAGACACGACCGCAGTATGACGTAGAACCAACAATCAATACGAAACTAACGATTTTAAATTGGCTCACTACTTGACTAGCCTATTGGTCCCAAGCAAACGATTAACGTATCCCATTCTAGTCGAAATTCTACTACTACACACTTTTCCTATGTTTCGAGGGGTGAATCGATTAGCTTGGGACCGAAGAGAGTACCAGAGCTGAGCCAAAAAGTTGAGCACGCTTCTTCGGGACCTTCTGGTCTTAGAGTTACCTCTATGGTAGAACCGAAATAACGTGCTCAACTTTTTGGTTCAGCTCTGGTACTCTCTTCGTTCCCAAGCTAATCGATTCACCCCTCGAAACATAGGAAAAACCAATAACCATTTTATCTGTCAAACTTTCATAGCGAATCAAAACCTAAGAGAAGAGGTGACAATACGGGGGCGAAAAAGAACCACTTTTCTGTCAAACGTGAACCAGCCGATTTCATGTGCGTAAGATAGAGATAGAGATAGATAAAGATAGAGATAGAGATAGAAATAAAAGGGGAAGAAGCCAATTGTCACCTCTTCCTCTTAGATCAAAACAACATTGCGTACACACTAAGATTTTTTTTACAGTTTACTGTAATTTTTTACCGAATATGGAACAGCAGAACGTTCGGTAAACGGTTCGGTAATTTTTTGTTGTTTTACCGTACATTCAGTAAATTTAGCTTCAGTTCAAGGTCAAAATTTACCGAATTCCGCATTGTAAATTTTGCTGAATAATTGGTAATGTTTACAATACCGTTCCGTAACGTAATGTTAACGTTACCGAACGTTTTTTTTTTGACAGTTTTTTGTGTTTTTGATAATAAAATATATTGAATGATTAATTTTACTCAGAAAAATAATTTATTTTCAATTGAATTCAGCTGAGAACCCGAACAAAGTTATCGACGGTAAACTTGGTCTGATGAAAACATGCGCACAATTTGGTTTTTTCTTTCAGCTGAGGAGGGCATTATGTTGCTTATGCAGTTAACATCAATAACTGGAAGCGGTTCGCCTAATGAGAATTAGTAGTGAAATAATGTTCTGTTCAGTGTAGATTATACGGAAAATGTTAAAAAAAAAGTTAAGTACTTACTATTCACACCGGAGAACCGGACAACGCTCAACCTAAATGGCCGCATTGTTGGATGATGACAGCTCGGTTGACAGTAAAGAATTTGCATACTTTTTACAGTTTTGCAGCATTGAAGGCATTTACAGTTTCGATCAGCAATTTTTATTTACAGTTTTCGGTAAACTTCTGTAAATTACAGAAATTCATTATTTTTCATTACGGAAAGATGGTAAAACAACACATTCTACAAAACTTTCGGTAAAACATAAATTTTACAGAACGAATGCAGCAAAAAAAAGTACCGAACAAAATTTAAGAAATTTGGTGTGTAGTACTAGAATTTCGACTAGAATGGGATACGTTATTCGTTTGCTTGGGACCAATTGGCTAGTCAAGTAGTGAGCCAATTTAAAATCGTTAGTTTCGTATTGATTGTTGGTAGAACTGCACAAAATTGATGTATGTCATGTATTATTAATTATTATACTTTATCTTACATTTTAAAAGTATTTCAATGTTTCGGTTATGGTTAAAAACTCGCAACAATTCATGTTAGCATAATCAGACCATGGTTGGATCATGAGATAATGTATTTAAATTTAATGTAATGGTTAAGAATTCTGGAGTCCTTTTTGATTGGGTCGTATGTAACAAATGTAAACAAATTGACATTTTAAAGCTACCCGACACTACTCTGCTTACTCTTACTATAGGTAAAATTTGCTCCTGCTACCTCATTTCTGGTTCATTTTATCGTCAAAAAACTATTCGTCGTATGTGCCAACTGTCCAAAACATAGCTCAATTTTACATACGACACCTAACTTCTATGGGGGTGTCAATCGTCGTATGTAACAAATCTACGATAACTACGTTTTTTGTGAGTAATTACTCATAGTAATACATTTTTAAACCGCTAAAACACGCTCGTAGAATGTTTGCAAAATAGAATACTGTGACTTTTCAAATTATACTATTGGTTTCCAATAAGTAGGTGCTTAGTACAAAATTAATTGAAAATTAGGGGATTCAGCTATTGAGTATTAAAGTCAGAGCAAAAGCTTGTATCCAGGTTCTCCACCTGTTTAATGTTTTGATAGTAAACATCATAGTTAAGGTACACCGGTGCAAGTTGAAATAGTACGTATGTCTCTTTGGAAGTGAATATTCACTGTAATTATTTTTGAGAGGCATTGCGTACTACCGCAAACTATATTAGAAATAATCTCAGTGATTATTCACTTCCGCTAAGAGCTACATCTACCGTTTCAACTTCCCTACGCGTTTCTACTTGCCTAGGTGTAGGGTAATGGATTTTGGTTGGACCTATTCATGTCATTTTTTCACTGCGTCTAAATGTATGCCGTGCTTTTTTCTATGAATATTACATATGGACATGAAAAATGTGTGTTTGGTGAAAAAGTCTAACTTTCTAGTTTCTAATAAAACTAAAAACGAACAATGTTATCGAAATAGGATTTTATTGAAACGCGGGCTCGTAATCACACAAGCATTCCTGAGTAATTGCGCTAATTGGGTTCTTTAATTAAAAAAAAAGTGTGTCGATTTTTATACATCATCTGAAAGAGCTTTGCTTTTTTAGCACAACGATACCGTAGACTTTCATCTCGATTTTTAAATCAAAGTTTAAAGCAAAATATTAGCTCCACTGTTTGACACTAAACTAACAAATTGACAGCTCGCTCCCATGCAAAGTCCCACTAACGGGCGCTAAGATGGTGATATTTGCTAATGTAATCGCACTTATTTAAAATAATTCCAGTGCTCCAATTTTGATCCAATTTTGGATTTTGGTTCCATGATTAATGTAGATTATGAATATGCGTTTACCTCAATATCCTTAAAGAACCCAATTGAAAACAGTGGATAGAGCTTCTTTCTCTATGCTGCACGGTATATGCATTTGGGTTAACATCCGACGCCCCTCCTTCTTTACATATTCTGTACAAAATTACTTTCTAAGCCCCACCCCTGACAAGAATTCCGCGGGCTCGTAATCACACAAGCATTCCTGAGTAATTGCGCTAATTGGGTTCTTTAATTAAAAAAAGTGTGTCGATTTTTAAACATCATCTGAAAGAGCTTTGTTTTTTTAGCACAACGATACCGTAGACTTTCATCTCGATTTTTAAATCAAAGTTTAAAGCAAAATATTAGCTCCACTGTTTGACACTAAACTAACAAATTGACAGCTCACAAAGTCCCACTAACGAGCGCTAAGATGGTGATATTTACTAATGTAATCATATCGCAATTCCAGTGCTCCAATTTTGATCAAATTTTGGATTATGGTTCCATGATTAATGTAGATTACGAATATGCCTTTACCTCAATATCCTTAAAGAACCCAATTGGAAACAGTAGATAGAGCTTCTTTCTCTATGCTGCACGGTATATGCATTTGGGTTAACATCCGACGCCCTTTCTTCTTTACATATTCTGCACAAAATTACTTTCTAAGCCCCACCCCTGACAAGATTTCCCACCGTTTTTTTATGAATGGGGCGGGGCAGAAAGCATCTTTTGTGCAGAATATGTATAAAAGGATGGACTTCGGATGTTTATCTAATTGCATATATAGAGATACCAGATATGTTTTACAGTCAGTTGGTGGTAAATCACCCACAGAATAATATCAAAATGTTGTGAGCAATTTTTTCTCATATTCGAAGCTCTCTGGACAGTAGTTGGGTAAAAATATTAAAGGAATTAAACCTTTTGTAGTAATTGTAGTTTGCTTAACAATTATTTCCCGGAAAAAAGTGATCGTTAAAGTCCATGTTTTTTTTTCAGGTTGTCGTTAAATGGGAGCGCGGGCGGAGGGGGTGGGGGTGTTTTGCATAAATAACTTTCCGCGTTTCGTATTAGGGGCTGTTCATTAACTACGTTGACCATTTTTTGGGATTCTTTCCCACCTCCCCCCTCGTTGTTAATGAACAGCCCCTTAGGTGAACGGGACCCAAGTCAGTTTTAACCACTGACTAGCTCCTGCTTACTGCAGGACCAAGCGCCACGCCGTCCGAAGCGGTAATGAGCAGAAGCGCGACAGCAGTGCTGTTTTATTTCTTTTCAGGACGATGTGCAACCAAGTGGTACTCGATTATGATTACTGGGTTTGGGAAAAACGCTTTTTTCGTGAAAGTAGTGATAAAATTATCATTTGTACATTTTTCAAAAGTTTTATTACAGAAAAATTGGAAAAATATTTATTTCAGCAGGTTTGTAATGTAATATCCCATCGATTGGCGTATTTTGATTTTAATTTCATCTATAAATGACAAAGTTATAAGCGTTCTAAACCTAACACTACTTCACCACACATATTTTTTGATTTACACCCCAGTATAGTCGACAAAGACGTAGTTCTACGTCAAAACAGTTCAGGTGAATTTAAACGCACTCCCCATCAATTGTACACATCCTACTAACTCCATCATCGATTCAAGAAAAGAAAAACCGTATAACCTTTTCTATCTTGGTACGCCACAGACCCTAGGAGTTAGTTGAGGAGAACGGAAACGTAGTTTTTCTTTCAAGGATCTAAGTGGATTTATTTTTGCGCGTATAGTAAATATTCCACTGTTGGCAAGTAGAGGCAAACCACCATAGGAAACTTCTCTTGCCGATGTATTGAGGCTTTTCCCTGTTGTTAAGTTTCCCTTATCGGACTTCGCAACCGCTTTCCCGCCATTTAGAGTTTGATTGAACTCGCCCTGATGTCTCCAAGCCGGGACGGGTCCATTTGAGTACATCGCTTCTTCACGGTAGCCTATGCTACCTGGCGCTTACGTGAAGATAGTAATTATATCCTCTTTCCAAAACGCTCGACTCGTTACACTGCTTAAAATATTGCAAAAATCTAGTTTAATGATTACTTGAGCTAACTCTTAGATTATTTTGGTGCCACAATTTGTTTTGACATGCTAAATCATGCTTCGAAAATTACCAATTTCCCATACATTGTTGTACTTACTACGTCGTTATATTTATTTTCGAAGGAGGAAATCACATTTTCATTTATTTCTCCTACGTACATGATGCAATAGATAAGCTCATATTGTAGCATGATAATGTGACTTCCAAACACACATGATTTAGAATTCCTCATGCTCATAAAATTGGGAGGAGTCGTGCTTTTAAAAGTGTACTCGATTTTCTTCATATTCGAGCCGATTTTTGTGGAAAAGTGAGGAAACTTTCCCTCAAGGCCCACGCACATTAGATCCGGATCGGACGCGTTGCGGCAAAGTGACAGCTAAATCCATTGTCTAACTGTCAAATTTGTCAACGCAACGCAAACGGATCTAATGTGGGTGGCCCTTCACTCTATGACTTCTCAATTTTAAGTAATCTCGTCGACCGTGCATGCAGTTAAAATGAAGCTTCCTCACACTTTTACTCATTCGGTGCACCGGTCACTCAGCTTTTAGAAATGTCTGCATACGAATGAGTAGAATTGACTCACTCTCTGAGTAGGATACGTTTTCAGTGTAGTACAATCTTCAATGCAATATTGTCGTATGCATGTTGCCAGCGTATCAGGCGCATTTCTCAATGACAAAACCTTCTATTCGAATGCGAAGTCGTGCGTAATCGAGAATGAGAAAATTGATTCAAATGTGTGTTATACGGACAGAAAATTGTTTGCATTGAACCAAAAAAAAACTTTAATTGTATTTAAGCAAACAATTCCAGTTGAAATTATATTGCATTTTGTTGTTTCAATAATACTTATTCATATAAATTCAAAATAGGATTCTTTTTGTTTTAATCAGCCACTTTTCAACTGCAACTATTGTAAAAATAACAATATTCTATTATTAAGCCAACAATAGTTAATTTTAATTTAGCATTTATTTGCTGTGTCCATTTTCTGGGTCATGAAAGCAAAAATAGCTACCAACGATTCCCTCGTTTTCACCCGGACAAAAATGTAAACAATAACAATACTTCCGCGTTCCACGTAAGTATTGTTTTTAATTGTGAATTTCGGGAGATAAGTGCAAGATTTTCAAAAATCTTGAGACTTGAGGTAAGTAAGTATGCTGCAATTCGAGCTGAAGTTGATAAATATAATCAATGTTTCTGTTTTTTTTTCCGTCGATCATGTTTTCCGTACTAACGAGTACCAATGCTCCCGACGCCAGGAAGGCAGCTCCCACATCTGGACCCTACATATCGACCCGTCATCTCATGAACCGGGGGCTTTTATTTTATGCCTCAGAAATTCAATTTCTGCAATTTTGTTTCAAAAAGAAAACGGAACATAAAAAATAATTGCCATATTATTTTTGCATCAATAAACATATTTTTATTTCTACTGCGTGAATTGTAAGACTTTTTAAAATAAATATGATTGAATCAACAAGAAATCTCTTTTAAAAACAAACATATTTTTGTTGTTGACCCCGAGGGGGACGACTCTATCTACGATGCAGAAAATATTGTGCTATGCTGTGGCTAGCTGCGCGCACGCTGAGTAGATAGAAAGCACGCTGAGTAGATAGACGATTCTGAAGATTTCCTGCAAAAAGATGATGCTCGATGCAAGTAGATGCAACAAATGAAAGAAGATTTTTCGAAGATTGATTCGCTAGTGTGAGATTTGTTGAGCATCTTAACTTGAGATTTAGATTTGTCGCCCCCCTCGGTTGACCCAGCTGCCAAATTTGACAGCTTACGTCAAAACCATGAAAGCTCTTGTAAATTCTAACAGATTTCCTTTTTGATTTAACAATCCATGGGTTTTTCGAAACAAAAATACTGGATTGTTGAAACAATAATGATTTCTTTTTGCAGTCAAAACAAAATGAAATTCTTATTGATTTTACGTCAAATATTATTACATTTAAAATATTTTTTTCTGCGTGTAGACTCAAATGCCGTGTACGATTTGAACTGGTAACACGGTAGGTCATCCCTTATATTTCGAAGTGAATTACGTTGTTAGTCAAGTTCTGACAATATCTAGGCATAAACATGTGAGCAGTTCCACAAAGTTTCGCAAATCGTTTCGGATCGACCTTCTACGATTATGATGAAACTTTGCACAGTTGTTTGTTATTGCCCAACATGCCATTTTACATATCATGAGCAAATTTTCATTATGTCGTAAGTAACGTTCGCACCGATCCGAGAAAAATAAGGTTTTGTTTTGATGACCGAAAATTTATTCCTATTTCCAATTAAACACATATCATCTCATAGTGATAGCAATGTTTAATATATTTAGCCGGGTTTTAATCATACAAATACAAATCGCTAGCTTTCATGCTAAGAAATTCTGGTTTTTGAGTCAAAAGTTATTATACGTCGTTTGGTGGCCCCTATTGTCACTTAAGTCAAAGTGTTTCTACCAGGATATTCGCGAGAATTATCAATTATGTCTCCTTACGTGCAGCCCATTCATCATTTTAGGACCACCGAAATCATCTTAGCAACAAACAGTTCGATTTATTCACTTTAATAATGAGAAAGCGCAACGACGAAAGTACACTTTTCACGGGTTTCTCAGTGCTGTTACTTAAGGCAAACGGCATCTCCATAGAAATCGGGTGACTTAAGTAACATCGAAAACTATTTTGATCGGAAGGTGATTACGTCAAAAAGCAATTTGACTAGTAAATAAATTTAAAAATGGGATGTGATTGTTTATGATTTGCCCACCAAATGCACAGTGTCAGTAGGTAATACTTTATCTAAATTACAAAATAAATATAAAAAAATAATTTAAAAAATATATGCAATTTGAGTAATTTTAATTTTTTTTTGATAATTTGGTTTTTTTATAAAAAAAATTTTTTTACTGTTAATATTTTTTCTTGGAAGGCACAATACTTGTCCGCAACTTCCTCTAAGACACCATCTCGATCAAACAAATCGTTCGCAAGATATATGTTTTTCTATTGATGCGTATCATTTTTGCATAAGCCCTTTTCAAGTGTTAGTCGTGTACAAAACTAGGGAACCAAACATGTAAAATGGCATGTTGGACAATAACAAACAACTGTGCAAAGTTTCAACATAATCGTACTAGGCCGATCAAAAAATTAAAAAAAAAATCGTCATTTGAAATGGAACTGCTGATGAGGCTTCTTTACGTCCTTCACACCATCATGAGATATTTAAAGAGTTGTAGTGGCAAAACTTCTCAAAGACAGCCATTACTCTGAACACCATTTCTGAAACGGAAAAGGGGAAAAAAGAGTAAAAAACTACCCAAAAATCCATGTATCAAAAGACGCTAAAATTCCGGACATTGATTTTTCCAAAGGGAAAAATTTGAGCCTAGTTTTATTTTTCGTAAAACGAGAGTTGCCCTATGTGTTCTACCTCAAAATTCATTATTATATAGAGTAATGTGCTGCAAAAGCAGTGATGTCTGAAATTGTATTGTAGATTGATGGTTTCAAAATTTGTACATACAAATAATAATAAAATATGTGAACTCCTTAAAATAAGATAAAATTAAAACTTTAGCTGATTTTATCCCAAAAAACCTTAGGATCCCTTAAACTGTATTGTCTTTTCTGCAAGCAATTTGTATTTCACCCAAAAAATCTCATCGTTCGTTATGTTAAGTATTTTAAAGAATTCACCCCTAATCCCCTTTTTATTGTACCCTGCAATTTCCTATACTTTATGAGCTGTTATATATAAGTTTCTTCTTCTTCTTCTTCTTCTTATTTGCATTTCAAGCTTATTGCATAGTGCATATTAGCTTATTGCGTGTACTCATAGTTCCAAATACACTTACACAGATATTATTATTTTTTTTTTGTTTTTTTTTTATTATTGTCACTTTAACACTCTTGGGTCATTCGTGACTTCTCCGGGGGTGAGATTTGAACTCGTGACTTTGGTGTCAGAGGTATGGATGTTAACCACTACGCCGGGGTCGCCCCCACACAGATATTAACTGAGAGCTTTCGATGCCAATACCAATGCATGAGTTCGTATATTGTGTGGCAAGCACAATGATACTCTATGCCCACGGAAGTCGAGAAAATTTCCAACCTGAAAGATTCCCTCGACCGGACCGGGAATCGAACCCGCCACCTCCGGCTTGGCAATACCGTGCCTTTACTGACTAGGTTATGAGGCCCCCATTATATATAAGCATATTATTCGAAAAATATATAGAAAACACTGTTTTTAATTTAAAATAAAGATATGAAACATATGTTCTCCAAAATATGGGGGAATATGGCCCAAAATACATAATTTTAAGGCTCTGCGGCGTATAAAACAACGTACAATCGATTTTTCATACCTTTTCCCGTCTGAAAAGTAATTGTTCATGACAGGAATTCATCAGCGTCCTTTAGATATATTAAATTTTCGGTTATTTTCGGCCTATTTTCCCCCATAGTAGGGCAAAAATTCGTTTTGAACACTTTTCCAAAAAAATCTAGCTACGAATGAACTGAAAGTTCTGTAAGAGAAAATTGTAAACCTTGAATGAGGGATCCTGTAAATCAATTAGTTTGATTTCAAATAAAAACTTGAAATGAGAAATTTTAATTTTTAAACTAAGGTCGAACTTTTTCCCCACCTTACTTTATTGTTAAATCATAGTACGTTCAACCGGTAAAATCCAGTTAAGCGTGACATAATAAAAGCATGGCCTCTTATTATCAATTGTATTATGCCCGTAGGTGGGATTCGATTTCCAATTGTAATTGGATCTATCAAGGATATCAAGAGATATTTTTTTTTCAATTGTTGCCTGCCGAACGGAAAGTAATGCATTAGTTTCGTGACACACAAATTAATAATAAGAATAGCTAGTTTTAATCCATCACAGTGGAAGTGTTCAAATGAACACTAGTTGAAATCAGACATATGTTCAGTTCAGTAGGATCGTAATCAGTCATGAATAAGAAGTCGAAGTGAAAATGAATTGAACCTACACAACGAATGCTTGTATGCCAAACCAATGTATTCCATTAGCAGAAATTGAATCATTTTGCCCGAGGGAGCCCACACTTTCATTATGCTGGTAGGTTGCGATATTTTTACAATACTTTTTTTTTTTGAGAAATTGGTTTCATGATACTTTAATACTCTGCATTTCAATGGATTTGGATTTGGTGATATTTGGAACGTTTGCATCGCCACCTAGCAACAACAATGTGCCACTTCATTAATTTACCAATACGAACTTCAACACGGAAAAATAACTTCGAATTTTTTGGTTCAAAAGTTGACCAAAGCCTCAAGCTTGCATATGGAACAAATGATGGGAAGATGAAATTTGTTCGGATTAACCGCACCTATTTCATGTAACATAGAGTTTATCAAGTTTTCGACAATTAAGTGGTGTTTTGCGCCGTTTTGCGCCTGTCTCAGATTTGGTGAATTCTAAATATGGGTTTTTAAATTATACACACGGTATTTTGTTAACTTTGACAACAGTGCATACAGTTATGATGCATGGTCTCGAAATAATCGATAGCGTAGAAAAACATGTATAAAATAATGAGTGACGTATTTTAAATTCAGTGGATTAATTGTTCGTCGGGACCCATAATTTCAGGGTTACACAAGGGAATACAACGAACCACGATTCACTCGAAGCTGTTAAAATGTTTTTGAGGATGGATGAGAATGACAGCGATTAAATAATAAAATGAACACACATAAATTTCAGTCTTTTTAGCAACATAAAATGGAATTTTAGAACCACTCTAATTATCCAAGATCGATAAAAATACCACTCTGATTCCAAAAAGGGTTTTTCGATTATCTTTTTTAAGATTTAATCGAAGACAGCATATCAAGAACACTAGCAGCTCTTCCATTTTCTCATACTACTATGAGCGTCATCTGAAGGTAAATGCTTCGAACGAGTTTAATAGCATAGATTACAACCTCAGACGAACGGTTTGTGTATTTGCTAATTTTTTTCTATGGGTTGCTTCCACCATCGCTCAAACGCAGTGCTACTGTTTCTGTCGCTTGTATTATGGAAAAGTTGCCAGTCTTTTTAATATGATGATTCAATTTTCAAACAATCTTTAAATTTCTATATCTATAATCTGTATTTTACATCATTTGAATTTGCAGGAATCACTCTACGTAGAGGTAAAACTAATTGATTATAACCTTAGTGCCTTCCAGTTTACCTTTTTTCCAAAATGAAAATAAATTTTCAGTTCCAGGGTAAGAAAATAAAAATTTAAGGCTGCACATTCTCCGATTTGCATGAAACTTTGCATAATTATGTGTTATGGGCAAATATTGACTTTTTTTTATTCGGCTATTTTGGATAATTTATTTTTTTAATAGCGTCTTTGACATTGTTCAATAAATTGTAGCACTAAAACGACACTTCTGGTCGAAATGACGTCTGGAACAAAGTTGTTACGAAAAGTATAGTCTTTCTATAGTTTTTTTTTTTGTAATTTTGAATAGAAGCAAAAAAACGCTAAAATATCTTAAATAAACAGTATATTTTCAATATTTATAATATTTTTTTAAATAAAGCTCATGCAAACTTTAAGAGTATTTAAAACCATGGACACTTTTGGTCATATTTTTTAAATTTCTTGTTAACTAGCTTTTTTTATATGTAATTACTGCATGGATAACGATTTAGAATCTCAAATATTGTTTCATGTGTAGAAGTTACAGCGTACTTGCAGAAAGTTCAATTATTTGACCAAAAATTCTTGTTCAACGATTTTTGTCAATTTTTATATATAACAAAAGTTTGAATATTTTACGGTTTTATTTAAATAAAAGAATGAAAAATTGAAGATAAACTTAAAAAAAATAAGCTTTTACACATTTTTTTTTTAATTTTTATTATAAATTTGAAATAAAATTAGCATATACATTTTTCCAAGAGCTACATTATTTTTCTCTACAACTTTGTATTAGACGTTATTTCGATCAGAAGTGACGTTTTCGTGCTAGATTTAAAAATTACATAACACACAATTATGCAAAGTTTTATGCAAATCGAAGAAGGTCGTGTTTTTTTCCGATTCGTCATTTGGTGTGGAACTGGTCAAATCTCAACTAATATTTCAATAGGTTCTATCTGCGCTGATTACCCCGTAACGTGGGTAGATCACCTTTTCGTGGTACGTTACGGGATGTAAGATCTACCACCGATTCCTAGTCCTGACTATTTTTCAGTAATCCAAGGAACACATCTTAGTCCTTGTTACTTTTCATGCCTTGTTGATAGTGACAAGACTCGGCTTTGTCTACCGAGGATGATCTTGAAACAAGGAAAAAAATGAGTTAGTTAGTCTTCACCTATGTGATTCCTAATCATCTATTCGTTGTTCTCTAGTTTGAAGTGGTTAAGACTAGGGTTCTGATGCATGGTCATTATCGGTGTCATTCCTTAATTTTGTTGCTAAGGAATCCAATTTTGACTGACAAAGGGGCGCGCCTTTGGAGTGTGTTTCAACACTCCGAAGGGTATAAATAGCGGGACCTTTCAATTAGACTCGGATCCTTGCGATAAATGCAAGCGTGGCAGCTGTAAAAAAATCGAATACTTCATCATTTCTCAATAGTGATGGAGTAATACGACATGCACTAAACTAAGGACACGGGATATACTACAATAGATCAATTTACTGGTCGCAGTAGTGTTAGGTCCCGAACAGAGGAAAAAAAAAAAAATCTGCGCTGATCGATTATCTCTTTTGATAACCACTACTATACAAACAGATTTCATGCTAATATTGCAACATAGTTTGATAAAGGCGATTCTCATCTAGCGCCCAGAACATCAAATTCAACAGCGAATGTTTCTGCAGCTAATAAGCTAATAAAGAAAAAGATGAAGAGAATCAAAGCAAAGCAAAGATCAATGCAAATAGGGAATTATTAGTCTATTAGTATGTAAAAAGAAATTTCTGAAATAATGCAGCGTATTTTTATATAATCATTTTTTTTAACCACCCTATTAGACAACTGAATCTTTACGTAAGGGTATTTTAGATGTAAAAATTGAACTCTGCATCCCAAAATTATCCTGAGATGATATTTACAGTATATTTCAATTACTGTTACTTTTTTGTCCAGTGTTTGTATGGAGTTTATGCATAGTCTATTTCTAAGATGGTGAAAAAAATAAAACAGGTGTAATTTTTTCGTACTTATTGTATTTTAGTAAAATCGATAGCATATAAAAAGATCCATGTTTTGACCACAGTTAAACAAAAGTTTAGCTCATTTCGGTCTAAATCAAGAAAAACCAAAAAATCAACGTAAACGCAAGTAGTGACGTCACTACTTGCGTGTACTTGCGTGTATCGTACAGTGGTTGTGTGAGTGATTGCTTCACCTCGGTAATCCAGCTCATTGGGTCTATAGAGCTTTTTGACGTTTAATCGGCGTACACTACTGCACCCAGCGTTGCCAGATATACCGATTTATCGGTATTTATACCGATTTCCGAACTAGGTTCCGATAAGGTTCCGCAGAATACCGATTTTTGAGATTTTATACCGATTTATACCGATTTTTTTTTTAAATAATCAAAATTATTATTGCCTGCCCGCGCTCGAATTTCTCATATTTTTTGAGCCTTCAATATTGTAAACAATCATCTCTAAAGATGCCTTATGCTTGATACTCTTTCGATGTTTGCATTTCCTTACTGGTTGTGGTTACCCATAAATCGAAAAATAGTCGGCTCTTTCTGGTAATTCCTAGGGAATCGAGAAATATTTTTTTAACATTATTTAACTTCCGGAAGTTTTTATTCATTTTTAATTTTCCTGAAGTTTCATCCAACTTTCCCTGGAATTTTCTTCCACCATACCTTGGTAGCTTCTTCAGCCTTCGCTCGAATGATTCTTTCACCTTCTCCCGCCAGTTTTTTCAACTGTCCCGGAACTTCAAGGATGCTATCAGATTTTTATTGCGGATCCACACTAGCTACAGGAACATTTAATAAGTTCTTAAACTTCAGAAAAGTGCAGACTTTTGTGTCAGTTTTAATAAATTAAAGACAGTTTCATTAACTTCTGTTAAAATTCGAAAACCCGGAAATTTCAGAAAAGTCCAGCGAACTCCAGTGAAGATAAGGATATCAGCATCATCGAAAACATCAGCAATGTCCTGAGGTGCTCATGCAAATTTTGGAAACGTAAGGGAAGTTACTTCAGGGAAATTGCGAGTCTTCGCGGACGTTTTGTTAGAACATCTCCCAGGAATTTCTTTCTCCCGGAATTATGTTCTTGTTTCTTTCGCCTGTTCCGTAAGCGCTCTGGCTTCCGACTTTCTTCAGATGTTTCTTCCAATCTACCTTAGGAAGTTTCTGCCAGCGTATCCAGGAAGTTTCTTTCTTCTTCTCAATTAATTTTCTGTGGAAGTTTGACCATAAGCCAAAGGTGTTTTTTTTGTTCGACTTCCATTGGAAGGTTTTTCCGAGCTTCTTCAGGCTTTCCCTGGAAATGGCTACTTCTGGAAATTTACTTCCGATTTCCGAAACTTTTCTGGCTTCCTTTGGATGTGACATCCGATTTTTTCCTATAGTATATTCAAATTTTCGCCACAAGCTTCTCAATTCGTGTCATGGAAGTTTCCCGGATGTTTTTCCAACTTTTCTTAGAACTTTCCTCGAACTTCATCCAGGAGAGCTTCTTTCGTCTTTCCCTGGATTTTTTTTCAGCTTCTTTCAGAAGCTAATTCAAACATTCCCCGGAGTTTTCTTCGGGAATTTTTCAATCATATAGTTCAAAAGCTAAAATGTTGCTTTGATTAACGGCTTTCTCAGTCTTAAAACACTGCAGCGACTACGATGTAATCTGCCCGACATTTTGGCCATGGGTTGTGGCCTTTTTCAAGGGAAAATATTGTTTGTCGTTATTGTCAACAGTTTAGTCGTTGTTGTAGCTGATTTTCCATATTTTTGTTCATTTAATGATATTAAATTGAAAAAAACTTCTTCATCACAATTTTGATCACCACTTGAGGACAAAGATAATTTTAAAAATTAAATTAAAAAAATAAAGATGGTTTTAAGACTGAGAAAGCCATTAAGGTTTAATTTACTTTGATGTATTTTCGAAAAATTCAAAAGCAGTTTTTTTTCGACGCATCATTTCTGATTTCAAAAAGCTCGCGTCATTTTCTGTACAATAGCAAAGGGAAAAGAGTGACGCGAGCTTTTTGCAATCTAAAATGATGCGCCGAAAAAAACCGCTTTTGAATTTTTCGAAAATACATCAAAGTAAATTGAACCTTAAATAAAGTAATTCCCCTCAAGTCCCAGTCGTCACCATCGTTAAAATTTTCGCTTTCAAAAACGACAAAAATATAAAATTATTTAAATAGTAAATACCAATAAATACCGATGTTTTAATACCTTCGATACGGATAAGCTTTAAAACAATCTGGCAACGCTGACAACGTCATAACACTCGAAAGCAAATTTGCGAAATATGAAGTGCAGCTAATCCTAGCAATGTTTGCATTATGATTGCGCTTGACTGTATTATTTTTTAAATTCTCCGCGAAATATCAGCTGGCGTTTTGTATTTTTATGATAACTCCTTTCTTTAAAACGGCACAAACTCACCAACTGGCTGCTTTTTCATGGTATACAGTTTGATAATACAATAATCAATAAATTATCTCAACATTTAGTGGAAGAACATTCATAAATTTTGCTTTCATACAGGAATTCTGTAATCGATATTAAATTTCTTATGCAAACGCTGAGTGAAACAAACGTTATGAAGTCACTACGAGCGTTCTTGAGCGTACTGCACCAATACATCAATTCGACACCTTGTATAGAATAAAGCCCTACAGTAAAAGTATGGACGTCTGTCAAAAGTTGTTACGAGAGGGAGAAAAGTACTAGTTGTCTCTTTCATTCCAATGCAAATTTTGCTCCGCTCCGCTAATGTACGTTCTGATCTGAATACACCTTTATTGAATGGCATGGTTAGCTTGCGTGGGAGTGGTTTAATTCTCGAGGAATTTGCGTTTAAAGCCATTGTTTACGTTTGGTTGTTCCGCCTATTTCAATTGTTGGTTGATTGAGCATAGAGATTAGTGACGTTTAACGCACGCACACTAGCGGGTCTATCGCCGTGTAAAATTGTTTATTATTTTCCTCTGGCTAACCTTTATACCATTGACAGACATACAAAGCAGTACCGTTGTACCAACCGGTGGAAACTACCGATTTGAAATTGACTCACTACTTGACTAGCCTATTGGTCCCAAGCAAACGTTTAACGTATCCCATTCTAGTCAGAATTCTAGTACTACACTATGTTTGTTTTGATTAGCTATGAAAGTTTGACAGATAAAATGAGGGTTTCGTGGATTTTCCTATGTTTCGAGGGGAGCATCGATTAGCTTGGGGCCGAAGAGAGTACCAGAGCTGAGCCAAAAAGTTGAGCACGTTTCTTCGGGACCTTGTAGTCTTAGAGTCACAAACGAAGTGACAGACGACTTACTCCGAAGAAATTAATTAAAATAATGTGGTTATGTGTAATAGAATTTTAGTCCACCTTCCGCCCCTCACCGCCAGGTTCGCTAGTATTTTCGTTTTGAATTAATTCAAGTTGCTTTTGTGTGCAATGATCTGGCAACTCGAGTTCTTGCTCGCGTTGACGGGGTGCTGTTTTCTCACTCATCGAAGGAAATTTTGATTAGAGTGAGAAAGTAAGGAACAGTCAGCGCCGGAACCGTGTGCGTTACTATAGGTGCGGCAGAAGGAATGTAGTCGACTCTTTCGTTCTCACGGTGTTGTTACGCATGGTCCAACGTTACGTCACACTAGATTATACATAAGAACGTCGTGATAGTGAAAGAGCTGACTTGTTTCCTTCCGCCTCACCAATCACATTGAGAAACCGATCAACCAAGATCAACTTCAACTTGCTGAAACGACATGTCTACCGACTCGACAAAAACTGAAAAACCAAAAAAATTGTGCTATGCTCAATCAAACTATCAAAACGTAACATAAATATACCCTTTCCAACAAGATAACAACATAAAAAATACAATAAAATTTACCGAAGATATTACACAAATAGTGAAAAGTATGATATAGGTGTGGGGCTCGGAGAGTTAAACATATAACTTTCAGCCATTTTGAAAATGTTCGACAAATGCGGGAAATCTGGACATTTCTATGTAGATGATCATATTTTCACATTTTTTGGAATGGATTTCCCAGCAAATATTAAAATATAATTTATTCAAGTGTTAAATATCACATTTCCGTTATACTAAGCGCAACCCACTCTTAACCTCTCTTTTACGAACGTGTTTTAACAAATAATAGAATGTGTGTATCGAAGATCACTTTTAAATTTATTTGACTTTTCATTCGTAGCGGTAGATTGGCAAAAGATTAGCAAATTGTTGAGATATTTTTTAAATCTAACACTGCTTCTGAACGCATTTATATTCAATGGCGCTGCACTTTGGCCTATCGAATAAAGAAAAAAATGGATTCCACCAGAGCGCTTTTGTTTTTGAGAATAGCGGGTATAAACATTCATATCACACATACTTATTTACTTGTTTCAATATCTTTTTAAATAAAATACCGTACCAAGCGCTTTATTGACTCAAGGTTTCCCAGGTGCCATGAATAACTTTCGAAGCGATCGAATAAATTTCCCCATAAGGCATCAAATACCATTCCCCACAAAGACCTGCTTATGACCCAATGCTGATCCATGAGATCCTCCCTTTATGCCAGAAGGGAAGCGATGAAGAAGAAGCTGTGTGGTTTACCTAAAATACATAATTCGCATCGATGCCAAGAATGGATCATTGAAGATGCTGAGGTTTTGACAGCACCGTACTGTGGCTACCACAGTATTTTACATTGGATCGTCCGTATACAGTAGCGCCAAATGCAAGCTGTGGTGGGTTCAAAACTCAGCCATCTAAAATGATCCATTGTCGCTTGGATAGGCCTATTTTACGGGATCCGGAAAGGGCGTTTCCAAATGCGATTATACGGAGTTGCTAAAGTGTCACGCCACCACGCGCCGTCCTCTGGATGACTTCAGTATCATCAACTGGAGCGACATGTTGGAACACATTTAGCTGCTCGATAGATGGATTACATTACAGTAGCATTAAAATAGAACTACGCGACGGAAAGAACAGTGTGTCGAATAAAATAAATAAAACAAAAGAAATTTAAATTTCAAAAATTAATAGCAAGCTAACTATTTTTCTTTTGAAATAATCATCGATGTCTTCTCGGTCGCGGATGACTGTGGCTTTGGTTAGAAGCACGGACTGATGAAATCTGTAGCAACAATTGCCGCCAACAAGCGCGAGTCATTGACTGCTCAACATCGTTTACTTATAAGCAAATGTTAACCCGAAGTATTCACCCCTGATAATGTTGGCCCAGATAACAACGAAAGCAACATAATGTCATGCTGTCTGACAACAGGCTCTCCCTTTCAATTTTCGTTAAAGAGATTAACAGGTGGGTACAATCAATATCATCAACTACTTTAAGCTAGTACGTATGAGTAGATAGTGTTGCCGTAGGTACACTCGAAAATTTCAAATGTAAGTGCGTCAAATCAAATTTCGAGCCGCTCCGTCTGTCACTTCGTTTGTGTTAGAGTTACCTCTATGGTTGTACTTCTAGTACTTCAAAAGATATAATTTTAAGTACTAGCTTAAAGAAGTATAACCATAGAGGTAACTCCAAGACCACTGGGTCCCGAAGAAAATCATTATTATTTTTGGCTCACTCAGTACCAGAACAACGGTCCCAAGCAGTCCCAAGCTATTTCACTCACCCCTGCATGTTCTGCATGAATCCACACACCCCTGATGTTATCTGTCAAACTTTCATAGCGAATCAAAACAAACATAGTGTAGTAATAGAATTTCAACTAGAATAGGGTACGTTAATCGTTTGCTTGGGACCAATAGGCTACTAAAGTGGTGAGCCAATTTAAAATCGTTAGTTTCGTATTGATTGTTGGTACAACAGTGTACTTTGTATGTCTGGACAAGGTCTTAAGATGTATGAAATTAGATCTGTCAAAATGAGCTTGACAGCGATCAGTGACTTGAATCATTAATAACATTTGTTCTTGAAAAGTGGTCTTGAACAAAATTGTGGTCGCTAGTCTTTTTTCCAATTGCTAAAATATTAATCAAAGTCAACTCCTCGTAGCATCGCGTTACGCTGATATGTGTCAGCAACATTTTAGACCTCCTAAGCTTCCAATAATGGTACCATTCATCAAACTATAGCACATTTTATTCGGAAACAGCTATTAACTTTGAACGACTATTCGGTTTTGAACATTTTCGAAATTTTGAATGTAAATTTAACTTCCACACTTGTGTTTTTGCTAGAATATTAATATTAACACTTTAGCGGCGCCGGTGGTGTAGTGGTAAGCCTCTCACCCCAGCAGGCCTGGGTTCAATCCCAGTCGGCGCCGCTGGGATGTTCTGAGGCATAACATCTCTGATCACGCCTTCCTTCGAAAGGGAAGTAAAGCCGTTGGTCCCCGGTTCATGAGTTGATGGGTCGATAGGTAGGGTCCAGTTGTGGGAGCTGCCTCCCTGGCGTCGGTAGCATTGGTGCTCAGCACGGAAAACAAGATCGACGGAAAACAAATCAAGGAAAAAAATATTAACACCATGGTTTAAAACATTTTCGACTAAAGATATATTAAACCTATCATGCTGCAGCATACTGCTGTAGTTTTTGCACAAAAAACTAAAATGTCGATTTATATTGTTTTTTCAACGCCACTGTTTGAATAGCACGATTTTCGTTACTTACAAGTGTTCCTTTAATACTTGTATCCTGTTTGTTACAGGTCAGATGCGTATGTTGACTAGTTTGAGTCTTCCTTTCAGTAGATAATCGATCATAAAATAGCAAATGGCGTCATTGGGAAGTCGAAACGAAGCGTTTTTGGTATTTACGCTTGTATGAAAACGTCGCTTCGTTTTCGTTACATAATTTGACCCCAGATCTATGATATTTCGATTGTAACTGTAGAAAATATTACTAAGCGATCCTTCCTAATTCTTAGTCATTTTGAGGTGAACTAACCAAATGTCAGCTTGTAACACAAATTTGAGGTAATTAGGTCGAATATGAACAGTCGTTGTAATTTGATACGCCTTGCTGAGAGAGATTCCAAATCAATCAGGATGCATCGGTCTGGATAGCTAGGAAGAATTACTGGATCATTCCATGGGAGCTGATGTGGGGAGTCCGCTTTGAGAATCGTTCGAGAATGGTTGTGTGTTTTTGCTCCGCTGAGTGCTTTCATTTTATTTTTAGAGCTCGGGCTATCTTTGTGCTGGCGTGTAGTTTTTCGGTGCTCGCATTTGAATAGTTTTGCTTAGGTGCCTGGTGTGCTCTCGCTTCCCTTTTTTGCCGGTGTGACTCGACCGCGCTGATCTATTATTTAGTTTTTTCGATATGCATTGCTTTTGTGCACAGAGTGACTTGAAAAAGAAAAAAGATATTTAGTTATTGTGTGGTTGGAATCGCTGAAGGAGGAATTGTTTAAAAATGACTAGAGAAAAATAAGCATCGGGAATGCGCTCCAGATTGTTCTTATACATTTCTTGATTGCATTTTTGAGGGGACGTGTCTGCTTTTGTGGGCAGTTTGGTGTGGCTGGTGGTGGTCGGAATGCCGGTTGCGCCGGATTGAGGATCGGATGCATTGTTTGCGGGAACGGATGCGTCCCTACGGGGGAGTAATCGAGATTTATTTTCATCATTCCTATTCGTCAGAGAAATGACCTTAATTGCGTGAAGCATGTTCTGCGGGTTTTTACGGTTAGGTAGGGTAAATTATGGCTTCGGCACCCATTGACTGTTTTCGGCAACCGAAATTGAAACGTTAATTTCACTGTATTTTCCTATCAAAACTCTTCGCTGAATGTATTAAGCCGATTCCTTACCTTTTCAGCTTCAATCTGATTACATTTTTACAACTGTGCAATCCTGTTATGCCATATATTTCTTTAAATGAAATATACACACTACAAAATACGGCTGATTTCGAGTTGCCGATAATAGAACAGCTGGTTAACACGCAGTTCAAATGGAAAGGGTGCCGAAGAAAAAGAGACTGCCGACAATAGTCACTCTCACCTGAGAAGTTTGGAGCGTTGTAAAAACATGTTCAACCCGTTTTGATCAATTCTGTCGATTGGAATTGGTAGAACAGCAAGCAGCAGATAAATGTCAACAAACAAACTTGTCATGTATGTGTGTGACGCTGAGAAATCTCTAATAGAAGTTCGGACGCTGCTTAGATTGACGAGAATACGTAAATTCCCCTATCTATTAATAATCCATTATGATTTTTTCTTTTTCATGTTGAAGCATGATACGTTAAGAAAAGAAATGTCGCGATCGAATATGCAAGCTTGGCACTTGACCGATTACTTTTTGTTGTGTTGTTAGGTGTGTCCTAAACATGATCATGAGGGCCGTGGTTGAAGACTGACGGTAGTCACGGCGGGTCGTCTTACGTAAGGACCAATCGAAACAACGAACGTCGCGTAAAATAGAATTAAATGAAGGGGTAAACGCGTTTTCGTTCCTTTTTTGTCTCCAAGTTCAAAAGATCATCGGTAGTAGAGGCTTATTCTTGTGTAAAGGGCACCACCGTAAAGTTTGAGTTTGAATAAATCCCAGTTCTTATTATTTTATTATTATATATTCAATTATAAATATTTAAAACAGGATCAAAACACAACTGGAAGAAGCAACGTAACATCAATTGATTTTCTCAAATGTAAGTTTAACGTTTATATGACAGTGAAATTAACCATTTTATTTTTCCTTTTCAGGAGAGAAAATTACATTACTTGTTGATATATTTATTTGTATACTTGTAAATACGTATTTAATCAGATTCGAAATATGAGTGATGAAGAAGCTTATTGTGTTCGCGAGTTTTCCGTTTAGGCTGGATTTATTGATTTAAATCTTTTAGTTTATTTTCAGCTCTTCGATGATGGAACATTTTTAGATTAATATTATAATGATTCACTTTTTTCAGCCTCCGTTCAGGAAAATACAAAAACATTGTAATGCATGATTACAATTGCATGAAAACTGTTAACTGTCCAAATAACCTTGAATTTTCTGAATATAGATTCATTATTAAAGTTTACCAATATTTTTAAAAGTATTCCATATTGCTTTAAGCCATTCCATGGTGCATAATAAAGTGTTTGAATAATTCCAATAAAATATCAAAAGTTGAAATCAGTTCAATGTATTGAGGTTTACTAAAACCGAGCTAATTTGTATTTTTTAATACTTGTTTATTTTAAATTCTTTATATTTTGTATATTGCATGACTAGTAAATTACTTTTATTTCACGTATTTAAACTCTCATTATATTATTAAACTATATTTTTTTTTATTTATTGAAAAAAGTTTTCCTGCAGACCCTGAAGGACCCGAAGGTGTATCAAATAGCATATCATTGTTATTTACCTTTTATTTTATTATAATATAATATGATCGATGGTGAGATCTTTCCTTTTTATTTATTTATACATTAACCCCTCCCTATCGTTAAGACATCAATTCAGCTTATCGTTTACCAAAACGAACCCTGCTGCAAACCCTACCCTTATACCCAACCCAATGATTCTTCGTGGAAGTGCAGAGGCTTCCATCAAAGCGAGTGTCACGTCAACACATTCCTACACGCAAACCAAAAATTTATTACAATGAATGTTAGCTCCATTTCCTATCATCCTCTGTTCTTGAACATCGCAGCGAATGTTAGAAGTTAACTTTGCAGGCGATGTAATGGTTTTTGTCTTTTTTTTTGCGAGTTCTATTTACGCTTTCGACTATACCAGTAAGCTTTTTATTTATAATATTGTAGAACGACGCACACATTTGTCTCGAATCTCTCCAGCAGAAAAAGCATGCGAAGTCGAGTAGTAGAGGAAATGAGCGCTTCATGTTTGCTTTTAGGCTATCCATATTCAGAAGCATGGAGAGAGCAGTGGAGAAAGCACAGGTCTGATTATCGCAACGTTCGTGGTTCGAGTCCATTCGGCATCCTTTTTCCTATTTTTTCCAACATAATTAATTTCACTCACCAACTCACTCCACATTTTTCGGTCTTCAAATTTCTTGCGTTAGACCGCAGCTAGGTATATCGCTTCCTCGGTTCATGCGGTCTCCACTTACATTCTCTGATGATGAATCCCACTTAATTGTAAGCGAATCTTACGCCCCCGGTTGTGGGTTTACACACTCGATGTTTCCATGCATTTGCAGTCTCGTTATTCGCGAAAGAGAAAATCGATTATGAGAATCGATCAACAATGATAGGCCCTTCACAATCCCCTAAACAATCAATTTTTCCATATGATGTTAACTCCTATCCTATAATAGTGGAATCCATTAGAAACCAATGCGTTGCACTATTATAGCAACCAAAGTTAACAACTACCATGTCTACTGAAACAGCGTTTTTGATAAATGTTATATTTTTCTAGCAAAGTAGGTTGAAAGCTATAGTTTGACACGTAAAAATTGAACACAGTTTTAATTTGTAATAAATAAATTGCCTTAGTTTCTCGACTGCTGGCTCATTTCTTTTTCGGTTTATTAAAACAAAGACAATCATAAAATGTGCAACATGTACTTAGCATATAACGTAAAACAAAGAATCATCCTTTAAATAGCCATGTGATTTTGATGCGCCAACACAATCCGACATTCAGGGATACTGGGTTTACTCACAACATGTTCTTTAGCTGGTATACTAGGTTGGTCAGCTCTTTTTCAGTCAAAACACGTCCCTGTGCTTGCACGCGGGCATTCATCTCATCCAGGGTAACTTGAATGAACTCGTGCATCGAGTTCGAAACGATGTTAGTGATGGTGTTGTTGAAAATGGTAGTGATGATACCGACGAAGATGTTGGTCATCCAGTCAACTAGAATGTTGCCACGGAATCGGATGTTTAAGTTGCTGTCATGAAGAAAAGGAAAGAACAGATAGAAGCATAAGAAAATATGAAAAAAAAATCACTCAAGAGTTAAATAAAATCTGACGAGATAAACTACAAATCCTTAAATCCACCGGATGGTGAAATCCCAGACAGGAAATGAGTGTGACCGTGTGTACAGTGAGGGGAAACGAGCCATATCCTTGTTATCAGCACTTCACTCTGACGTTCTCTACTAAAATGATATGAGATATCGTTCATACCGACAGCCCTTATTGAGTTGAAAGTGAAAATTATCAGGCAAACGAGCAAAGAAAACTTTTATCATAACACTTTTTTCGTCTGTTTCAGCATCCCAAGCGGTTTCCTACTGTGGCCAACTAAACATTTGGCGTGGCTCACGAACCCTGAAAACTCAGTATATATCTAGCTTCTCTAGCTATATGTGGAATACATACATAGGTATACTGTGGCTAAACGTTGTTGTTTTTGGGATAAAAAGTCGGCGACGACTTTGAACGGTGTACCACCGCCATGCACTCACTGACAACTGGCTGCTGATGGGTACTTTTATGAAACAGACCCTAGTCGTAAAAAAGTTGTTATCGTTTTCGGAGGTCGTCGGAACTGTATCACGAAAATGTATTTAACACGTCTACCGTACGTGAAACCCAGGGGTTTTCCGGGAGAAAAATAAGTTCATGCCATGCATAGGAAGTATTCACCATCATATGGGAGAAGTCAGCGTAATCGATACAAAGTTTTCGCACGGATTACCGTCAATTGCTCATTTCAGTAAATTGATTTCCCCCTGCATGAATAGAAGAAAATGAACTGATTAAAAGTGATTGAAATCAACGGATGCTTTAATAATGATTTTAATAAACATATATAAGAATTAACCGGTATTTTCTCTATTAAAAGTTGCAGGGTTCTCGCTACTTCGTCGTATGGCACCCATTGAATTTATTTATATGTTTTCTGTCGACATGATGAAAGATTATTATTATTTTCCAAGTAAAGACGATATACAGGGCACATAACAATCGGAAATTCATGCAACAAGGAAGTGAGAAGCAAGTATCAAATCCCGAATAAATCAAACTAAACTATTTAGATTTTAAAAATAATTGCCGTCAACTATTTTAATTAAGGCGGAATAAATTCAAAACTATTGAAAAGGATTTTGATAATCCGCCTAATATACCTTAATTGCATCAACTTAATTTACATCCTGTTTGAGAGATTGGAGAATTTCATTTGGTCGATAATTATTCCTCTTCGATCCTTGTTTGGAACCTACCCGAGGTTATTTTGCTTGGATATCGATTTGGAATATTCCTCTTTTATTCTGCGGATTCTTTTAGTAATCTGCTTGGAAGCCGACTTGGAGACACTTTCTTCTGCCACCGATAAAAAAGGCAATCTCTTGACCCCCTTCTAAAGAATTGATTTGATATACTCACGGATGATGATAATGATCTGTAATCTAGTCAAAATTATATTAAACATTCCCGGCTTAATGCCAGAAAGGAAAAGATTATCCCTATTATGATAACCACTTCCGGTTTTCATGGTCTTCGCACGGAACTTTTGAATTTCGTTAAGTTTTTACCTCAAATTGGCTGTCAGGGTGAATGTCGTGTATTAGCTGAAACCTTGGACGGATTCAAACGCCTTCTCAAATATCTTACTGAGCAGCAACACAAATGCATGCGTAGGCCAGTAAAAGAATTTTCCCAAGGTTGATTTTCAGAAGCGTACCCATTTATCGGAGATGAACCAGTCTGCGGCTGAAAATTTCCTAAATAAAGAGACAAAAAAAAACTTACCCATTATAGGTCTAAATTCTTCATTATTGATGATTTTTATGCAAAACACTGCTCATGAAATAATGCTCAAAGCAATTCCAATGGAAATATTCTGGTTGATGATTGTTCTGCAGGTTATTACGATATTCAATATCCAAACACCTCAACATGCTATTCTTCTGCAAGAACTCCCTCAACTATTGATTTGGTCTTCACTGATTGATGTTAACTTTTAAGCCAATTGGTTACCTTTGCTGACTTCAGTTCTGATCACATGCCAGTAGCTTTTGAAATATCACAAGAAATAATTTCTAATCCCAACAGCTCCACTTTCTATCACCACAGAGCTTATGGGCAATATCAAACATTTATGGAATATAACTTTGATCCAAACATTCCTTTGCAAACCAAAGATGAAATTAATTATGCTCTTGAGTATCTGACTACTTCTGTATTTGAAGCAAGAGCTGCCTCAGTACCAAAATGCTAGGTTAAATTAGATTCTATTATAATAGAAGATGATCTTCAGCTCTTGATCCGTCTGAAAAATGTCCGTGCAAGGCAATATCAAAGAACACGCGATCCTGCCATAAAATTCATCTGGCAGGATTTGCAAAACAAATGAGATTCTTTGCCCTGAGGAACAAACTTTCGAAATAAGACCCAAGGTCCAATCTCTTTTGGAAACACACTACAATTTTGAAAAAAAACCTTAAGAGCCAATTCCAGCGCATAAAGAAGGTGGTAAAATTTTTAAGACAAATTCAGGAAAAGCTCAGAAATTTTGTAAGCAATTCGAGAGTTTCCATAATTTCAATTTTGGTCTTGCTAGTCCTATTGAGAATCAGGTTGCTCGGGATTATCTGAATATTTTCTCTACGGAATATATTTTTGACGATTCCTGGGGGACTGATTTGGACAAAGTAAGATCTATAACTAAAAAGCTTGAGAGTAGCTTGTGTTTCTTGGTAAAATTATTTGTCAGATGTTTCCATTGGGCATACCTTCGTGATAAATGGAAAAATGCAAAACTTGATCCAATTTTGAAGCCAAATAAAAATCCAGCTGAAGCTTCGAAGACTGAAACGCGCAAAAACTGGTCAACAAAAAAACACATTTCTTTCAGTCAAAATTCATATCACAAAAATCTTATTTTTCTTTTGGTAGTTCAATTCATACATTTAAAGGAAAAAATGTTCGTTTAGTCTTTTGGTTTGCCAAATCCGAACTGCGTGCCTTCCGCTTAACCCCTTCCAATAAATTTTGCACAGTGGTCTCATCGACCTTATTCGCCGCCGAACGCCAGTTAGACTTAAACTGCTGCTCGTTTTCATGGATTTATTAGTTTTTTTGAGATTCCGTTTGACCAAGGCCAAATACCGTTCGATAGGGCGGAGTTCTGCTGTTGGGATGGTTGTGGTCTTTGAGTATCACAACCACGTTGTTTGCATCGTACCACTCGATTGTCTTTTTCCTATAGTGGCAGCTCTCCAAGTCCGGCCAGAACAGCACAGGTCTAGCACAGGAATGATTGCAGCCGCTTTTTCAGGCACTCCTGAACGTAGATCTCTTGATTGATGGTTCCCGTAGTAAAGAAAATGCCGCTTTTTAGACCACACGTGCATATGGCCTGCCAGACGAACTTCGGGAATTTCGATAGTTTGATGGTTTTGAAAATTTCAGCCACCTTCCCTTTTCCTGGTGCGGTATAAAACTCCTGTCCCGGAAGCTGCTTGAAATCCGCCTTCACATAAGCTTCGTCGTCAATGACGACACAGTCGAACTTTGTGAGCAGTTTCGTATACAGCTTGCGGGACCGCTGCTTTGCCGACGTGTTTTGTTTGTAATCTCGGTTCGCCACCTTCACCTTCTTAAAGGTTGACAACCCGGCTCGTTTCTTGGCCCGCTGCACAGTAGTATGGGAGACAGCGACGTCCCGGATGGAGAGGTTAAGATTCCGCTTATATTTCATCGCCACCTTCTTCGTCGTCGCTGCTACGTCCGGATTACGATTGCCGCCGCTTCCAGGCTTCCTGGCGGTCGACAAACGCTCCCGGAACACTTTTGAAACGTTTGTCACGGTCGATTTGGCCACATCCAGCAATTTTGCCAACTAGGCGTGTGAGAACGTCGGATTCTCTTCCTGCGCGAGCAAAATTTTGAAACGCTGCTCCTCTTGCTTGGACGTCATTTTGACAACTGGAGAGCAAACGATGAAAACTCATCATAGCAACTATTGTATTTACACTCAACTTCCAAATACAGCATTTCAGGTTTTTTTATGCATTTTTAACAGATGTACACCAATTTGAAGTTGACCAATTTTTGCGCGTTCCAGACTTTAAGTTTGTTTTCTTCATTAAGTAAAACTTTTGAAAAGATAATTTAGAATAGAATGATGCTTCACATCAATATGAACTCATCAACTCTTAAGAGTTACGAATTTAATTCGCTCAAACAAAGGTGAAGGCTGCTCAACGGGAGTTGCTCTTCAAGACATAAAAACAAGCATTCGACAGTGTTTGGCATGAAGGTTTGATTGCCAAATTGTAAAAGTTTAATTTTCCACTTTATATCATGAAATTTGTTCAAAATTATTTAACTGACAGAACTATGCAAATAAACTATCAAAATTCCAAACATGAACGACTACCTGTTACAACAGGAGTTCCTCTGGATATCATTCATGGGGCTATATTGTATAACATTTTCACTTCGGACCTCCCTGATTTTCCACAGTATTGCCAAAAATCTTTGTTCGCCGATGACACAGGCATTTCCGCTAAATGAATATAGATATATATATATATATATATGTTGGTATATATAGATTTTTCATACTAATAAGACCAAAGTGTTCTTTTTTATATGTATATATTTAAGAAAGAAAACTATACATGAATTTGTACTAGTCGACGTCGGTTGACGTAATAAATCTAAAATACTGAGTAAAAAGATCGCTTACAGATAGGACCGACTAGGTCATTGCCTGCAGCTCGGTCGGTTTGCCGTTGTGACTAAAAGTGATCCACTAAAGATGTCCGTGAAAATAAAGCACAAGATCAAATTCAGTATCGCTAATGAAAGTGCTTCGTCTTCTAGACTTTGTAGCCTTCTATAGCGAGTGTTTTGTCAGCTCTCAACTTAGAGTTCTAGATGTACTTCCACAGTTCTTAATTGCCAACATCAATGCATGATTTTGTGTATTGTATGGTAAGGAAATATTTCCTCTTTCAGACTAACAGCAGGCCTAAAAACTCTAAAATTAATTCTTAACTCCCTAATTTTCCAAGATAGAGATAATAAGTCATAGACGCATGCAAAATTTGTTACGTCCGTGATCTTTCCATCTTGGAATATTTTTCTCGATCCAATAATAAGATTTTTTCTAAGACTGCTGATGAGAGCGGAAAAATATCAATTGCTAATGATTGTGCCATCACTGAAAGTCACTATTTATTCACAATTTTCGTTATTTTAGTCACTAAAGTCACTAATATTATATCACATACCCACATCCAGCTCTGCAAAGTCTATAACCAGATCACGATCCTTAATTTTCATAAACGAGCTTTAAGGATCCAAATATCCGTCGTTTTTCGCTCTGATTCGTGAAGAAGACATTCATGTGGATGTTTCTGATCTTCTTGATGACCATCTCGTAACCATCCAAGACATAAATTCAATATATAATCCTAAATTCACACATTTTGCTCGAATCTTATTGTTTTAGAGCAAATCTTGACATTTAAAGTTCTGCTTCTTGAAGTGTTAACTTCTACGGATGTTCCGGATTATTCAGAAGTCAGATAGTGTCAATTTATGATAGTGTCGACTCGAGTAGTAATACAAGACACAGAAGAAGTCTGCACATTGTAGACGAAATACGCGTATCTGTCAATGATAAGCAAATAAGGTAGTGGAATTAAATGGAAATTACTAATCCTTCTCTCTATCTTTATACAGGTATTCCACTAAGCCATTCACATTCATCAGATGTCAATTTATGGTCCTTATTTAGTAGCCAATCTTCAATTCTCACATTTATCTCAAGCCGTATTGATAAAATAAATAGGCATCTATGTTTTGCTATATTAAGTGGTTACTTCTACGGATGTTCCGGATCTTAAGAAGTATCAGGTCGCAACCATCCAAGATCTAGATCCAATTATCTAGATCTAGAGTTCAATTTCATAATATTACTATTCTCACGGATGTTCCAGATCTTCCGGAAGATCAGAAAATGGTCAACAGATCTTACATTTAATTTTCAATGAACACATTTCTCATGCTTTATATTGATTTAAAAAAATAAATAATAAATAATAATGTATTTATTTTGTGCTTCGATTTTATGGACAATTCAATTATACGCACATTTAAGAATCGAAAATGTGCATATAATCAAGTTATACCTGTACTCGGTGGGGAGCCCATCCGGAAAAATAGAGTAAAATTGAATATGTGTCATTCCGCGCTATAGGTGCTAGGCTATATGTACTCGACTCATACGATGAATCTCGAATTACTCCCGGGCATGCTTCCCTTAACATATCGTTTCACTGAACTGTCTCTTCGATTACCCATCCATTGTGATCTAATGAATCCATTGGTAAGAGACAACTTTGAGGAGCTGCTTAACCTAAATCCTCAAACAAGATTCATGAGTCTGTACTATGACTACATGAAGCTGAAGGTTAATCATTCTTCATTCAATTCAAATCGTGCTTGCTTTCAAGACTTATACAGTTTATCTGTAAATTTTGATCAGACCATCAGGAAATCCAAGGAATACCAGATCACCATCGGTCTTTACCTCAATGTTTGCAATCTAGTACCACCATAACGATAAAAGTTTTGTCAAAGATCGGTCAACTATAAATACTTCCACTAGTGTATTTAATGAATTTCATAGTGCCTCCTATAAACTGCAGAATCGCTTCTCCGTATACGTCGAGGAACTAGCAACTGTATTTTAATAGTAAAGCAAATTTCAATACTTCCCTCTGACCACTACACAGTTTGAAAAAGTAGTGTAAATTTCTGTTCAATATGATGCACATAAAAAGAGCGTCACATCTCATCTAAGTAGTCTAAAGCTCTGAGATATTTTATGAAATATTTGTAAACAACATTGGTTACAAGTTGCTCGTTTGCGTGAAATGAAATACAAGTTTATGTGAATGAATGTTTACATCACAATTATAATTCAGAAATTTTTGCTGTGTACGAAAAGCCTTAGCTCATTGGAGGCTGTACGTTAAATGAGGCTGATGAAGCACTCCTTGTATTTCCTGTTTAAAATACGATCTAAAATGTGTGCTTTGTCTAATAGCTCCTATACTATCATCTTAGATTTGGTCCTCTCTCATTGTTCTTTTCCGGGTGGTCTCGCTGGCTAGGCGGACGCTATGGAAGGCGATACTTATGAGCGCCAAATCGCCTTTAACGATTTTTTTTTTTTTTTTTGAATTACTCGTCAGCAAGTCTTCATCAATTAGCAACAAAAATGGAATGATGGTAATTTAAGAAGATTTTTACATTCAATAGAATACTCCCATAGGTGTCCAATAAACCGTGATTCAAAAGGTTGACTTTATATGCGTTGTGTCAAGGCTCATGTCAATCATTGTTAGTTAGGCTCGCATTTCTATCGAATTGGACCGTCAGGCAGTAATTTGTGTGCATGAGGCAAAGGTTATCATGATATCGAGCATGTTGTTTGGTCATATACCTTACACCGTTTTGCCAGATCTGAGTTAACCGCATCCCTCGAGGAAAACAACCCACAATACCCGTTTGATATGCATTGGCGAGCCAATAATATTTATTATTATTCATAGAATTATATCAGTTTGTCAATGCAGTGACGTGTCCGTTAGAGTAGAAGTATATTCCAGATTTCCCAAGTAGCCAACAAGTCCGCTAATCGTCCTTTTTGCAATACGACTTATATAAAGTTAGGAAACCGTATATTTACCTTATATCGCAAAAAAAAACTATTATCGAGTAGTTAGTGGGCTTGGTAGTTACTTGAGTTAGACTCAAGTGGCCATTATGAATTCAAACATGGTTTAATTTGCTTGACCTAATTCCTGTTTGTCACACAGTGCTATTTTTTGAAGGAACTCTTCAAGATTGGGTTTGCATAGTTTTAAAAGTAAACTTTTGTCTTTTTAAAAACTGCAGGGTTAGAAAAAAATATATTGTAGAATCAGAGAGTTGGATGTCTGCTCCGGTATGGGAACTTTTTTATTAAAACATGTCTTATCTTCCCTGAGCATAGAGTATGAGTACAATCACTGCGACACAATTATACCAAAACAAAAATGGCAATCGGATTAGAAAACTCTCAATTAACAACAATGGTAGTGGATCTAGACCATTAAGTTGAAAGTCAGTGCAAGTTCCACTAGGTTAGTAATAAGAATGACGCTTTCAATCAATTTAACATGAAAAAACAGCTTTGAGTGGGTTGGTTTATTTCCTTTAAATTCCGTTACAATTGCTTATCTTTTGACAGATACGCGTATTTCGTCTACTACTTGCAGACTTCATCAGAGCCAAACACTCAACACCACGGCTCTTCTTAAAGGTATTCCGTTAAGAGGTTCGACAAATTTAAAGGATTGATGAAAAAACAGTTTTAACTACTTACAAGGTTCGGTGTACTAAATTGAGATATTCATATTGATACACTGTACAGCATAAAAATTAAATATATACGGATACAACAAATACGGAAAACAAATCAAGGAAAAAAAATGCTCCACTGGTCCGAGGGGTGCTTCGCTCGTCCCAAAAATGTGGATTTTTTAAAGTTAGACTAAAATAAAAATCTCGTTAAAATTTTTACCAAATTGAAAGAGGTCAATTTTACTTTCCTCGGACACTTGGCGCGAAATTACCCATGTGGAAGTTTTTTTAACAAAGATAAAAATCTTATTAAAATGCTTCTAAAACCGTGAGTTACAGAAACACGAATTGACCATGCCATGTAATACTTTCGTGAATTGAATATTAATTCATGTAGACATTCGATTAGATTCCCTTGTGTTAATAAAATCGATTTAAAAACATGTCCACCCCATTGAACAAGATTTGAATTTTGCAGCACATATGTTCGACGAGCAAGAGTATCTGGTTTTGATTTCATGATAGAATAAAATATCACAGCAATTGGCAAAAGACCGTGCTTTCTACATGTTAACTAGAAATAGCTGGTATAAGCTCGATTATGTTTGGCGTTTCATTTATGACAACAAGACTGTTCTGCATTGATATGAATGGGCTGGTAAGAATATGTCAGATTTCATTTCAGGAAATTTTCAGTTATAAAAGGTTTGTGAGTGGTGGGCTGGTCCTTTTGGAAAAATGGAAGAGTGTGCTTGACAAACATTAAAATGAGTATAAATCACTGGTATACTCATTTTTGTGTATCGCCTGCATCCTATTTTTAGCTTCACCTTATGACGACCTGTCGAGTCGAGCAAAATTTCCTCGATCAGACCGAGAATCACACCACATCCAGTATTGTATGCTACAGCTTTTTTGACAAGACTTCACAATCACTGAATATCCACTCAGTATGGTATCATAATCAGCATTGCATTTCTGAAGTTGAAATTACGTCTTAAACTAGCTCAGTAACATAGCTCCATTGCTGAAAAAGTCATGACAACATTTGACAAATTCTTACCAGCGCACAAACACCAACTAAACAGATTTTTTGTTATATGGGCAACGAGAAAAACGCTTGAGTTTATTCAGCTAGCTAGTATTTTTGTAATATATGCAACGAAGCACAGTATTATGCCAATTGCTGTGCTGTTTCATTCCATCAAGAATTCAAATCCAGACCCTTGCCAGTCGAGCATACATGCTACTAATCTCATCCCGTGTTCAATGGGGTGGACATGTTTCCAATTCGACATTCTCAATATAAAGAAGTCAAATTAAATATAAGCTTGGTTTATGCCTAACTGTCGATTCGATGAGTTAATGCACTAAAACGAATGACATTTTCTCATCAATAATGATTTAGTTATTATAGAGAGCGATTCGTCCTACAGTCGCGTGAATTCATATCGCTTATGATGACAAACACTTTTAATAACATTGTTGAGATTGTGTAAATGTTTTTTACGATAATTTCTCTTAAATCAAAAGTTGCTAAAAACGTTAGTCATGCTCTGAAATAAAAGTAATGCCTATAAGTTAAACATAAACTCACCCAATATTAGTCAACTGGAAGTCTTCTAGGTAGATGAAGAAATTTGACAAATCGATGGCAAACTCAAACTGGAATGTCATGGTCGCAATGTCAATATCAACCCATCCTGATGGCCCAAGATCCATGATGTGGGCAGAATAGTCATAAGTAAACTGTGAATGAGAAATCAAAGTATATAGCAGTATATTCTTATACGGATTAATTATGAAAAATTTGAACAAATCTTGATACTCGATGTATTGACAAATTCTCAGCAGTTTCATACAACCAACTTCGGTTCATACACGTTTTCCTTCCTGACAACTTGTGTAGTATTTCGGATGCAATATCGAATTAGAAAAATTTCCGAATACCATATTGTTGTGACACTAACAAGCAGAACAAAGCGGAACACATGTTTAAGTCGTGGAATTGGTTCGCAATCGTGTTTACTTCACCAAAGTATTTCATGTAGCTAGATAAGGAGTCGCAAGTCACATGCTTATTTGTGAGTGTCCCCATGCTCCTGGCTTGAACTTTCGGCAAGTAAAAAATCGGAGGAAAAAGTTTCCATGCCTTTGGTATTTTTTTCGGTTGAACCGCTTCTAGGCTTTTTGCTCAGTTGAATAAATTACAAGATGTGACTGTGGACATGTATGTATAGATGCAAGATGAAACGTCTGAGCCAACCCTAGCGACGCAACGATAAGACCCAACTCGATTCGTCTTCTGGAAAAGTTATTTATAAAGCTTTTTGAATAATTTATCTTCTGCAAATGCGAGTAAGATAAAATAAGTCCCCTCAATTACCGAAGAAATTAAAGCAAACGAAAGTTTAAACAGCAAACCTATTCACTTTGTACCAAAATGCTCGTTGTAGAAACTTCTATACGACTACTCTCAGTCTTACATAAGTTGCTGCATCCTAGTCAATGTTGGCGTCTATAGTGAAATACCAGTATAAAGATAGAAAGAAGGATTAGTTATTTCCATTAAATTACACTACCGTAATTGCTAACCCTTGACTGACACGCGTATTTCGTTTACAATGTGCAGACTTCTTCAATGCCTTGTACCAATAATAGACTGGTATTTCATTCAGTCAAGTATTAGTAAAAGACAAGGGGGAATAAGGGAGTGGAATTAAATTGGAAATTAACCACTTCATTCGAGCTGTTGAAATGACGTTTACTACCACTCGAACTTTGAAATAAAACATTATTTTGAGATTTTTTCTTCTAGAACCTCGAGAAAAGTAGCCATAATTTGTGCGTTTCATTAAAAAATAGAAATTAGTTGGTCCAGTTTTGTGAAATCGCTGGTAGAAAGTCACGCCAAAACTGCTTGACAAAGTGGTCAATTACTAATCGTTCTCTCTTTCGCTTAATGCTGCTAGTTTTTGTGATGGTATTATGTTACTTCTTTGTACAGGGTGATTCGGAGTAACTGTCACCGTTTTCATATGTATGTAATTCTCAATGGGTAAAATTAATATATGCTCAAGTATTTTTGTTTTAAAGTGTGTACAAATGTCATCTTGTATTGATAATAGGACTAGAAATATAATTTGTTTTTTGATTTCAAGCAGCCATGGATCTGTATGCCTTTAAAATCTGAAACATTTTCGAGTGATTGAAGCATTTATATTTCGCACCATTTTCCTTGATTTGTTTCCGTCGATCTTGTTTTCCGTGCTGAGCACCAATGCTACACTAATAGAACTCCACACATTTTTATTGACGAATTTCCATGTAAAATTCCTCATGATTTTCATGTGACCACACATAAACAGAATCTACCCAGAAGCACACATGATATTTATGAGTCAAATGAATAGTATGTGTGGTTACACATGGCTTTTATGTGTACACATATTAAGTATGTGTCCGACACATAGATATCATTTGTTGATCACATTGCAAAAATTCATGTGTGGGACACATAAAACAATCTTTGAAAATTTATCTATCGACCCATCAACTCATGGACCGGGGACCAACGACATTACTTCTGGCGTGATCAGAGATATTATGCCTCAGAACATCCCGGCGGTGCCGACTGGGATTGAACCCAGGCCTGCTGGGGCCGCTTTTTCGCAACGTACAAATGAACCACACAGTTCGAAAAAGTAGTGTAAATTTCTGTTCAATATGATGCACATAAATAGAGCGTCACATATCATCTAAGTTTACATTATAAATCATGTGAAGTTCTGAGACATTTCATGCAAAGTAGCAAATATTATATACAAAAGCCCATCTTTGTAAACAACATTGTTTACAAGTTGCTCGGTTGCGTGAAATGAAATATAAATTTACGTGAATGAATGTTTACATCACAATACAAATTCAGAATTTGTATCTGTGCATGCATGGAAAATCCATTCGATATCAGAGCTTAAACGCATCGCCAGGACTCCAGAAGTCCTGGGACTAAAACGTGCTTGCCAATTGTGATTCATTATCATGACAAATATGGGTGATAAATACAGTAAAGGGAGAGAGATTTGAATTTAAGTATGTTAATTTGAAGGTTATATATATGTACACACTAAAAAAATCTGAATTTTACTGGTGATGTAAACATCCATGCATGCAAACATTCATGCATGTAAACTTTCTTTTCACGTAAACTAGCAGCTTGTAAGAAATGTTGCAAACAAAGGTGGAAAATTGCATACAATATATGGAATATTGCATGACATGTCTCATAAATCTACACGATTTATAATGTAAATTTGTATGATTTATGACGCTCCATTTATGTGCATCATAGTAACGGAAATTTACACTACTTTTTTAGCTGTGTAGTATATCTGAAATATAATGATATCAAAGATGCATGCAAGCGTTCAATCGTAAAGAAGTTTTTTTTAAGTGACAGTTTTTCCAAATCACCTTATACAGTTTTAATTCATTGACGAATTTATAAACATTAATTTAAAAAATATATATAAGCAACTCAACAAATGCGTATAAAAATATTGTATTACAGATTGACGTTGCAAAACCAAAAAATTAAAAATTTGTTGAAAATCACTCGATAGTCGGTAAAATCGATTGCAGCTTGTTGCGTTTATTGCCTGCAGCTCGATCACTTTGTCGTTGCGGTTTAATATTAACAATTAGAGATCATGAGACCGAAGCTTCTGAATCATGGCTCCATGCTCCACGAGCTTGTTACTGTTCGTGCTTCGTGCCGGATTTCCAGTAGTACTTTCTGTTCGAGCAAGTGCTCGACTCTCGATTTCGAACTAAGATCTGTGCGATATGTTTGAATATTTTGCATTCGAAGAGTTGCTCACTTGTCTCATTTTATTCATATAATTCTGATAAACACTCTAACCACTACACGTCGTAAAGAATACGATCAAATAAAACATCCCCAATAAAAGCGCGAAACCCTTTGTTTCTCTATATAGCTTTGAAGCTCTAAGATGAGCTTTTACTTGCCCTTAACTGAGGGTTCTTCAACCCTCCAGCGCCGATAAGGAAAATTTTGAAGTAAACTCATTTATATTTATACCGTGCTATTTGGGTGGTTGTTATGACCACTAAAGGCATTTTTTAAGAAGAAATTTTACTTTTTTTGCTTGGAACAGACTCAAAGTGGTCACTGTGGTCCAATCCGCTCCACACCAAAACAAATGAAAATAGGCTAATATACCGCGACAAATTTCATCAGAATCGGATAAGAATTGAATGTTTACAGCCAAAATAAATTAGGTTTTACCTGTAGCGCTGAAGGGTTAAAGCAATTCCACTGTTATTAATTGAGAGTTTTCAATGCCAACCAATGAATGCATGTAATTGTACATTGTGCGGCAAGCTCTAGTGTAGTACTAGAATTCTGACTAGAATGGGATACGTTAAACGTTTGCTTGGGACCAATAGGCTAGTCAAGTAGTGAGTCAATTTCAAATCGATAGTTTCGTATTGATTGTTGATGATACTCTATGCCCAGGGAAGACGGTCAACCCGAAAGATTTCCTGAGACAGACCGGGAAACGAACCTGCTGCCTCCACACAGTGCTACAGTGGGACAAACTCTTAAACGAAACATTTTCGAGGGTTGGTGCATCGTTATTACTAAACTAGCTATTGGCGTAAACAGATAGCTCACAACTTATCAGCTAAGATGGCACCACGATCTAACTTTATACTATGCTATTGTAGAAACTTGATGTCTTCAGAAAAATTGTTTGTCTTAATGATAAGGTGTTTGTCTTAATGATAAGTTGTTTGTCTTAATGAGCAACTTTTTTGAAGACGTCAAAGTTGCACAGCCTGACATCTTGGCATTCCAAGTTATTTGGAAAACAATATTTTAATTATAATCAAAATTAGATAAAACAGAAATACTTAGTAAACTTTTTGATTGCAATAGCATTTAACCTCAAAATACCAGCTGTTGGAGCATATAAAAAGTTGATCAAAGTCAGCGTTGCCAGAATGTTTTAAAGCTGATCAGTATCAAATGTTTTAAAAAATCGGTATTTATCGGTATTTACTGTTTTAATTATTTTAAATTTTTGCCGATTTTGAAAGCGATTTTTTTTTTATCTTTTGGGCTATGGTCGGAAACTTTCGGAAGAAAACTCCGGGGAATGTTTGAATTAACTTCTGGAGGAAGTTGACAACAACATCCAGAGAAAGAAGAAAGAAGCTAACCTGGAGGAAATTTGAGGAAAGTTCTGAGAGAAGTCGGAAAATCATCCGCGAAACTTCCAAGACATAAATTGAGACGAAAATCTTCTGACGAAAATTTAAAGAAACATTCAGAAAAAATCGGATTTCACATTCAAAGGAAGACAGAAAAGTTTCGGAAATCGGAAATAAATTCCAGAAGTAGCCATTTCCAAGGGAAGCCAGAAGGAGCTAGGAAAAACCTTCCAATAGAAGTAAAAAAAAACAAACTGTACAAAATTCCAGAACTATACGAAAGAAATTTCTGGGAGAAGTTTAATAGAACTTCCTGCAGAAGACGCAAGAAACTTACTGAGGTAGATTGGGAAAAAAAATCTGGAGGAAGGCGGAAGCCAGAGCGCTAACGGAACAGTCGAAAGAAACAAGGACATAATTCCGGAAGAAACAGCTCTTGGGGGATGTTCTAATGATCCAGAAAATTTTCCAAATAGTCATAAACCATCCCTGAAGACTTTGAAATACTTGGAACTTCCTTGATTATAATCAGACTACCGAAATATATCTAATCAACTTTGAAAGTCTCTAGACTTTCTTGAACATTACGAAATTTCTTAAGTGCTCTCACAATTTTCTTGCGTTTATTGTAAGATCAGCTTTGAAGTTCTTTGATATTCCCGATTTTTCTAATTTTTAAAAGTTATCAACACTGCCATTAATAAGCATGCTAATGTTCATGTAACTTCCCTAACGTTTCTTTAATTTGCATGAGCCCCTCGGAACATTGCTGAAGTTTTCGGAAATTGCCTGAGTTTCTCGGAACTCCTTTAAAGTTTCAGCGATATCCTTGAAATTTAAAGCTTCCTAAAGTTCTTTCAATTCTCCTGAAACTAATGGAACTATTAGATTTTCCAGAAGTTGTTTGGACTTGTGAAGTATCCATAATATTTATGATGTTTCCTTAAGGTCACTGGAGTTCGCTGGACCGGGTTTTAACAGAAGTTATTGAAACATTTCTCAACTTATACAAACTAACTGAAAAGTCCGAACATTTCTGAAGTTTCAGAACTTCTTAAAAGTTCCGGGAAAGTTGAAAAAACTGGCAGGAAAAGATGGAAGAATCATTCGAAATAAGTTTCCGAGAGGAATCGTAAAATAATTTACGATGTAAGGTGGAAGAAAATTCAAGAAGTTAAATAACATTCAAAACGTATTTCCCAATTCCCAGAAATTACCAGAAAGAGCAGTCGACTGTTTATCGATTTATGGGTAGCCAACAACGGTGAGGAAACTGAAAGATTAATCGAAAGAGTATTCATAAGACATTTTTAAAAATGTTTTTTTTTTATTTCAAAGGCTCAAAAAATTTGAGATATTCAAAAAGAAACAAGTCTCTCACAATAATTTTCTCCGAAATTCGAGCGCGGCCAGGCAATATTAATTTTGGTTTTTTTAATAAAATCGGTATAAATCGGTATAAAACCTCAAAAATCGGTATTCTGAGGAGCCTTATCTGTGTATCGGTATCTAGTTCGGAAATCGGTATAAATACCGATAAATCGGTATATCTGGCAACGCTGATCAAAGTATCTGTTAAATGAAATATCGTGGTGGCACAAGTTACCCGCTGCACCAGCAACGCGCCATTACACCATTTGTACTTACTACCACCATACACAATGCTCGGATCACTCCAACTTGTAGGGGAACGTGTGGTATTGCACCACTCATAAGGAAATAATAAATTTCACTTCATTTTAATCAATATACATTCTATTTCAGCGCATTAATTAGTCTTAATAATCTTTTTGATGTTACCGAAAATTTTGTGAGAAAATATGCTTTTATCACCGAGAAATGATTTTAATCAAAATAGCGTTTTGATTTTTCACTGGGTAATCTGGGTGTCTCGTAAGTGTTATGATTTTTACTTTATGTTATGTAGGTTGCATACATTTATGCGCTACCGTGCATTTAGTTTTCACACATAGCACATAGCACGATGCTGGTAATGCATCAGATCAAAACTTAGGAGTGCTCTTATTTTTGCCTATGAAAACTCATACACGTTGAACAAATCTTACATCAAAAGGCACTTAAACATCAGAATAGCATTTAACCCCAAAATACTACCTGTTGGTGCAATAAAAAGTTTATCAAAGTATCTATTAAGCAAAATATCGTGGTGGTGCGCATTACCCCGACCCCATATCTTCGTCAATCTAAGCAGGCGTCTACGTTAGCATTTTCTCAGCGTTACGCACACATATGACGTGTTTGTTTGGATACATTTGTCCTGTGTCCTTTATATAAGGTCTGGGCCAAAGGGCTTATTGGTATTAGTGAAATGTGCAAATGTTTAGTGGTGTTTGGGTAGAGTGACGTCGTCATTTGATTGCTCAGCAATGTTTACAATATTTTTGTTTCCAAACCAGCAAGCTACCTGTTGGCTCAGACCTTACATAAACGTCATTGACATTTATCTGCTGCTTGTAAAAATCAGTTTTACATTAACTATTTATACATTGTTTTCTCACAAATGATTTATTCTAGAGACTTCAAGATGGTGTATGTTTTTGTTCAAGTAGGTAAGTTATTTTCTCTTTCTGTTGGAAAGGTATACATGATTTTTGTTGAAAAGTTAGCTATTTTTAAATGTTGTTATTTCATATTTTTTTGTAATTGAGTTTTACGATGGCGCACGTTTATGCTGAAGCAACCAAGTTGCTACCTCTTGTAGTTGAAAAAATATTAACGATTTTCGTGAGAAAATATATTGTATTTAAAAGTTAATTAAATGTGATAAACTTAAAAGGCTCCCGTAGTTTTTACACTATATATGAGTTATACAGTAAATAGCATAAAAATCAAGTTTCTGTTAATAAAGAAATCAACAAAAATAGTAAATTTGTTTGTCAATTTTGATTTTCATCATAATTCAATTACAACATGTAGGTTCATAATTTGAAGATTTTCTATCTAAAAGAACAATACTTACTCCAAGCTGTCTGATGTTGGACCCAACGGAAACTCGCAGCACCTTTCTATCATAATGCATCATCGCCGTTCCACTTCGTACAACGCTTTGTATGCTGTGGAAAACTCCGTTGGTCAGTTCCAACTCACCATGGTAGGTAATTAAAATGGGTCTCTGTAGGTGAATAGAATACATTTTTAATTAATAAAATAAAGCCAAGGACCGACAATTCCACGTTATTATAACCCGCATAATCAATGACAGCCAACTGCTACACGACGTGCAAGCTAGCTCTCTAAATTACTGATCCAAGTAGCTGATTATTTGAAATTGTTTGCGGTTTGGCTTGTTTCGTTATAAAATCATTTTAGATTAATTAGAAAGAAAATCTTTCAAATGCGGCTAACGTTAATTAAAATTATCAAAATCAGGAAATCTCGTTTACTTCAATACAAGTGAATTTTTTACATTTAAAGGATTTAAAAGAGCATAAAAACAGGAGTTGAGCTACAAAAATGGAAGTGATTGCCTAATAGAATCATCTGGTTAATTCGAGTACGATTATTTTATTGTTTCTTCATGCTCAAAGATCACAGAGTATATCAAATGTAATTAGCAATCACTGATATCAATATTTTTACGAGTGTGAGCCATGAAGGCAGATTGGATTGCTGAAAAACCCCAACTTACGTGTTCGAATCCTTCTACGAAATCTGGCAAATCGATCGGAATGAAGTTTTGGTTCAACCATGGTCCTACTTGTATCATGATGATATCAACGTAATTATTCATATTTGCAGACATAGGTCCTGAGCGGTCACTGAAATAAATCACATTGATTAATTGGCATATTAAGTATTCAAGCATTCTAACTGATATCAGTGAGACGCATTTATTAACCTTAAACGCAACATATTTTATACTGAGGGAGCTGGGTGTATAGTGAGCAACCCCTTTTTGGTCATGCTAAAAATTCAGCAGCCTTTTTTTGGTAACAAAAATGTTTTTTTTTTATAAACAAAAATTATCCTTTAACGTGAGTAAGGGTAAGGTAACAGAAATGTGATTTATTACTGTTCTTTTTTTTTCTTTTATTTAACGTCGGTCTAGTGCCAATCACCAACGGACATTGATTGCCCTCCATTGACGGCAATCGAATGTGCAGGAAGGCAGCTTTCCACACCTGCGTAGGATATCGTACCCATTCAACACACATGGGCCGGGACCAACGGCTTTTTTATGCCTCAGAAAATTCCACCGACCTCGGGCTGGGATTGAACCCAGACCCATCGGGGTGTTAGAAAGCAGTCACGCTTACCACTACACCACCGGCTCCGGCTTTTATTACTGTTGATTATTTCGCTTTGGAAAAATTAAAAGTGGTATCTGAGGTTCTGGAAAACACGCTGTAAATAAACGTATCGTATTTGAAAAGGACACACATACACACATACTGAACTGAATTGTTGTATAATACATGATCCATGAAATGAAAAAAATATTCTATTCATTTTGGTCTGAATATAATATATTTATTAAGACAGAGTTTCTCAATCACAAGCTGTTCTTAGAAGGGTCGCAGGAATTCAGACATTGATATAACCAGAAGGATTTTATTTTTCTTATACTACTTCAAATCTTTTTTTTTTCTTTTCTTCTTTTTCTAGTGGATAAATGCCCATTGAAGTGAAGCTCCTATCATAACTCTTCTCCGAAAAGCATAAAACCTTCATGAACTCGGTACTCACTGCAGCATGATTCGAGCTCCATGTTCGTTGGTAAAAGATTTCAATTATCGTTGCAGTGTGACGTTAAGTACTTTCGTCGATGCTAGTGCTAATTCCATATACTACGACTATCCGATTATGCCAGTATGAACTCCTTTCTCACAAGTGTTGATTGGGCTGAACTAATACGTGATTGTGATGTCAACCTAGCTGCTAGCATTGTAACAAATTACTGTACACAATCGATCAGTTTGTTCCAAAGAAGTTACAAAAATAACAAGTTTACCCTCTCTAGACCAATTCTCTTTTGAAACGTTTAAAGAAGATCAAAAGGAAAGCATTTTAAAAATTCAGCAAAGCAAAAACTGCGTCGTTAAAAGCCTGTTACCTAAGAGCACATAGGGTATATAAAAGACTGAATTTTCAGTTATTTCACTCACATCTAAATCGTTTACAACAGCGTCTAAAATCGAAACCGGAAGGATTTTGGTGCTACTTTTAGTGATTAAAGAAAATAGACCAAACTTCCTTCAATCATGTCGAACGGTGATTCAGAGGTTTCAACCACTTATAAAATTGCATCTCGTTTTCGTGAACAATTTAGCGGTGATTTCTAAAATGTGTCAGCTAGCCTTAAAGATGTCGTCGTTGCCGCTGTCAATATACCACTTTTAACTCACCATTCGATAACAACTGATGTTGTTCTAGCCATTAACCTTAAAAATTGCATCCAATTGCATCTCCATTAGCATCAATATTCGATTCTTCATTGGCTTCTGGTGTTTTTCCAAGCTGCTGGAAAAACCTTTTTGTTCTCCCGATTCATAAAAGAGCCTGCAACTATTCAACTATCCAACTATCAAGGTATCCGCCTTGTGTGCCTCGTCAAAACTTTTCGAACTGATTGCCCTGGACTTCTTATCACAGAAATGCTCACAATATTTCTCATCAGATCAACATGGATTTGTTTCCAGACGGTCTACTACCACCAACCTTGTGACATTTACCATGGCCAAGTTTGACCGATTATAAATTGACGGAAACCTTCACTATTGGCTGCACTCGTACCTGACTGGATGGAACATGTCCGTCAAGCTTGGTGATAATATTTCATCTTCGTTTCTAGCTAAGTCCGGAGTACCACAATGCAGCCATCTTGAATCATTATACCTACTATACATGAACGATGTTAACAACGTCCTGAAATGCCACAAATTAGTCTTACGTTGACGATCTCAAGCTATATTATGTTATCAACAAATCAAGTACGCTTTCTTTCTTCAAGAACAATTAGAGGCCTTCGCAGCTTGGTGCAAGACGAATTGTATGGACTTAAATGATTCTTAATTCTCCATTATTTACTTTGGGCGTAAACGACCACTGGCCCTCCACGACTACGTTTTAAGTGGTACCTCTCTAAAACGTGAGAACACTGTGAAAGATCTTGGAGTAATTCTTGGCTCTTCACTGACATTCAAAGATCAAGTGATGATAATGATGGTCCCACCTCTTACCCCTGCAGAGGTTTGAGCTGAACGATTTATCTTTAAGATAATTAAATATGACATTTTAACCAGGTTAGCAAACAAAATCGAACTAGTTACAGTAACAGATATAATTTCCCTCTAGAGTTTACAGTTGCTTCACAGCGATATAAATGTAGAAAAGCTAAGGCGTCCACCTAAAATATTCTTAAGTATTACAAGCCATCAAGAGTTAATGAACAATCAACAAAGCATCCTATTACACTAGCAACCCCGCAATCTGATGCTATCATAATTTTCAGCAATGTCAGGAATGCTCACGAACCCCTAACATTTGCCAAAAAACTTACTACTAACTCAAGGTATCTTCCAAATAAGCTTCAAAATTTAATTTTTTTATCAAATTTTTAAATTCAGTCCTCTATGTGAGCGATTCCGGCGTAGTGGTTAGCATCCATACCTCTCACGCCAAAGTCACGAGTTCAAATCTCACCTCCAGACAAGTCACGAATGACCCAAGAGCGTTAAAGTGACCATAATAAAAAAAGAAAAAAAAATCAGTCCTCTATATTCGTAATACGCGCGAGAGGCTCAAACCTTCGTAGACTACTTGTTTTGTTTTTTAAATCTACTACTGTTAAATCAAATTGTGTCACACGTCGTATCAAAAGCCTCGTCACAATTGGGATTAATTTTCTAATTCGGCAAACATTTCAAGCATGTGTTTTGTATGAAGACATTATATTGTGCTGTGGTTTGGGCACCGTATTATCAAAACGGAATAAATAGAATCGAAGCCGTCCAACGGAAGTTAGTACGTTACGCACATCGTCACCTGCCATGGAATGACTCTACTGAACAATGCAGGTTGATCCATCTTGATTTCCTCAACAGACTACGACTTTTGTAAGGAATCCAAACCTTGACTTTATAGTTCATGCATTCATCCTTTCTTAAATTAATACCTTCAATTATCACAATAATTGTCATTTACTCTCCATCTCCTTTACACGATTAGCGATTACTTTCTAGGTCTATTGCTCTGTAATGGTAGAATGATGAGATTAAGTTTATTTTTTTTTTTTTTCCTTTGGTTTGTTTTTTCCGTCGATCTTGTTTTCCGTGCTGAGCACCAATGCTACCGACGTGCCAGGAAGGCAGCTCCCACACCTGGACCCTACCTATCGACCCATCAACTCATGAACCGGGGACCAACGGCTTTACTTCCCATCCGAAGGAAGGCGTGATCAGAGATGTTATGCCTCAGAACATCCCGGCGGCGCCGACTGGTATTGAACCCAGGCCTGCTGGGGTGAGAGGTAATCACGCTTACCACTACACCACCGGCGCCGTTAGGGATTAAGTTTAGTCAACAATTATTATTTAAAGCTCATAAAGCTGATAAAGATAAAAGCATAGCATCTTTATCCGTTTGGTGATAAGCTCTACAACGTTGCCGTCCATTGTATTTGTTATCAAAAAATATGAAGAATTCTGATTAAGACACAGCTGTTTGAAGCCCAATAGTGAACGTCGAAGACAGGATTGATTAATTCACCTAGCAGTGACACGTGTCTTTCTCATACACGGTATACAGTGCGCGTCAAAACATTAAAACCAGCTAAAATCATTCCTCTCTGAAACCGTTGAATCTCTTATGTTTGTCATTCAGTTTTATGGAGCTTCCAGGGTTTTTGGACAAACTAGTTTCCAATAGTTTTACAAAATGTTACACAATTTCAATAACAAACCTCTGAGAATTGGGTGATTATGTAATATTGGACATCTTTTACTTAACTAGCTGTTCATCTCAGTGATGCCAATATATTTACAGCTAAAAATTACCATGCAGAACTTGAACATTAAGAAATGAAACAGCCTATGACAGAACTTGACCATTAATAAACATAATCACAAAATTTGATGAATATACGCGAAAAATTGTGTTTTTAAAAATTTACCAATTTTCCAATTTTTAGTATTACTGGTCGAGTATTAGAACAAGACACTGAAGAAGTCTGCACATTGTAGACGAAATACGCGTATCTGTCAAGGATAAGCAAATAAGAAATTACTAATCCTTCTCTCTCTCATTATTTATCATAACAATTGGTTAACAAACAACAGAGATACAATTTTGTTCAGTCCGCATCGTGATCTCTTGCCTTGCGGATCTATTAGCTTTTTGCTGAAGGAAGTGTTACTACTACCTAAAGCTACAACAAATTTAAACAGCACTTTTCAGTACTCAACCTGTAAAAAATTTCTACCTTGTTCAACTCTTATTCCTCTTCGATCCTTGTTTGGACCCTACCCGAGGTAATCCTTTTTGGATATTGATTTGGAAAATTCCTCTTCGATCCTTCAGATTCTTATAGTAATCTGCTTGGAAGTCGATTTGGATAAAAATTTACTGCCGGCATGGCACCTAAACGCAAAAGAAAGGGGCAAACTCTTGACCCCCCTTCTGATGAAATTAATTTGAGTAATCAATTTGATTTGCTCACGGATGATGAGAATGATCCATCATCCAAGAAAAATTCTAGTAAACTTTCCCGGCTTAATGCCAAGAAGGAAAAGATTCCCCCTATTGTGATAACCACTTCCGATTTCCATGCTCTTCGCATGGAACTTTTGAATTTCGTGAAAGTTAAGTTTTCACTACAAATTGGACGTCGGGGTGAATGCCGTGTATTGGCTGAAACCTTGGACGGATTTAAATGTCTTCTCAAGTATCTTACTGAGAAGCATCACAAATTTTTTACTTACGACACCAAAACTGAACGTGTGTTCAACGTTGTCATGAAAGGACTGCCCAGAGGTGAATCCCTGGATCAGATCAAAGATGAACTGGCAAAATTACTTGGAGTTGTGCCACTCCAAGTAATCAAAATGAAATCCCGTCCTGGCGATTCGCGCAACGGGATTTCTAATGATTTTTATTTAGTTCACTTCAAGTCTAGTGAACTAAACAACCTTAAGGCCTTGGAAAAAGCTAGCCTTATGCTCCATGTCCGAGTGAAGTGGGAACACTTCAGGAAGACTGGAGGAAATTTCCAAAACCTCACTCAGTGCCGTAAGTGCCAGGGATGGGGTCACGGAACTAAAAATTGCTACATGCCAGCTAAATGCATGAATTGTGGTGATTCCTCTCACGCAAAGGACGACTGTCCTGTGAAGGAAGATCCTAAGAAATTTAAATGTTCAAATTGTGGTGAAAACCACAAATCCAATTTTTGGGAATGTAAGACTCGCAAAGCGATCCTACAATCTCGTTCTAAGCGACAGGTAGGAAACGCTCCACGTTTCCGACCAGGTACAAATTCCTCTACTGTTAACAATGGTCAGCGAGGAATAAATTCTACATTCGTACCCGTAGGTACAAATATCACCCCTGCTTCAAATTTTTCATCTGTACCTACTCCCCTCGCTGCTAACAATGTTCAACGAGTTAATGGAGCTACCTATGCTGCTATTGCACCGGGTAGAAATCAAAATACTAACCAAAGTAATTCTAACGGAAATTTTGACAATTTTGACTTAGGAAGCATTTCTGCCCCTAAAATGGAATTTTTACAGAAATCATTAATTGACATGATTTCTGATATGCTTAAATCTAACTCCATGTTTGATGCTATTCAAACTGGAGTAAAATTTGCAAATGATATTGCCATGACTTTAAAATTCAGTAATGGATTTTAAAGCATTAAATATTGTAAATTGGAATGCTCGATCTTAAAGATAATGAAGATGTGCTATTTAACTTTTTGAGAGTTCATAACGTGCATATTGCCGTTATAACTGAAACGTTCCTTAAACCTGACCATAAGGTTAAGAAGGACGCAAATTATTTGATTTATAGAAATGATCGTCTTGATGGACCCTGTGGTGGCGTTGCCATCATTATTCATAGACGAATCAAACATAAAATTCTTTCTTCATTTGAAACCAAAGTTTTTGAAACTTTGGGAGTTTCTGTTGAAACAAAATTTGGACAACTTACGTTTATAGCTGCCTATTTGCCATTCCAATGCGTAGGCCAGCAAAAGAATTTTCTCAAGGGTGACCTCCAGAAACTTACCCGTCATAGGTCTAAATTCTTCATTATTGGTGATTTTAATGCAAAACACCGCTCATGGAATAATGCTCAAAGCAATTCCAATGGTAATATTCTGTTTGATGATTGTTCTGCAGGTTATTACACTATTCAATATCCAAACAGCCCAACATGCTTTTCTTCTGCAAGAAATCCCTCAACTATTGTTTTGGTCTTAACTGATTCATGTCAACTTTGTAGCCAATTGGTTACCCATGCTGACTTCGGTTCTGATCACATTCCAGTAACTTTTGAAATATCCCAAGAAATAATTTCTAATCCCAACAGCTCTACTTTCAATTACCACAGAGCTGATTGGGAGCAGTATCGAACATTTATGGAATATAACTTCGATCCAAACATTCCTTTGCAAACCAAAGATGAAATTAATTATGCTCTTGAATCTCTGACTACTTCTATAGTTGAAGCAAGAGCTGCCTCAGTACCAAAATGCGAGGTTAAATTCGATTCAATTATAATAGACGATGATCTTCAGCTCTTGATCCGTCTTAAAAATGTCCGTAGGAGACAATATCAAAGAACACGCGATCCTGCCATGAAAGTTATCTGGCGGGATTTGCAAAAACAATTTAAAAAGCGATTCTCTGCCGTGAGGAACAAAACTTTTGAAAATAATATTTCTAAATTAGACCCGAGTTCCAAACCCTTTTGGAAGCTCACAAAAATTTTGAAAAAACCTCAAAAGCCAATTCCAGCGCTTAAAGAAGGTGGTAAAATTTTGATCACAAATTTGGAAAAAGCTCAAAAACTTGCTAAGCAATTCGAGAGTTCCCTTAATTTCAGTTTGGGTCTTACTAGTCCTATTGAGAATCAGGTTGCTCGGGATTTCCTGAATATTTTCTCTCGGAAAAATATTTTTGATGATTCCTGGGGGACTGATTTGGACGAAGTAAGGTCTATAACTAAAAAGTTTCAAAATATGAAAGCTCCAGGTGATGATGGAATTTTCTATATCCTCATCAAAAAAACTCCCAGAGAGTACCTTGTATTTCTTGGTAAAATTATTTAACAGACGTTTCCATTTGGCATACTTTCCTGATAAATCGAAAAATGCAAAAGTTGTTCCAATCTTGAAGCCGGATAAAAATCCAGCTGAAGCTTCTAGCTACCGCCCAATAAGTTTGCTTTCTTCAATAGGTAAACTTTTTGAAAAGATAATTATGAATAGAATGATGCTTCACATCAATACGAACTCAATTTTTGCAGATGAGCAGTTTGGATTTCGCCATGGGCATTCAACTACTCATCAACTCTTAAGAGTTACCAATTTAATTCGTTCAAACAAATCTGAAGGCCACTCAACTGGAGTTGCTCTTCTAGACATAGAAAAAGCATTCGACAGTGTTTGGCATGAAGGTTTGATTGCTAAATTGAAAAAGTTTAATTTTCCATTTTACATTATGAAATTAGTTCAAAATTATTTAACTGACAGAACTCTGCAGGTAAATTATCAAAATTCCAAATCTAATCGACTACCTGTTAGAGTAGGAGTTCCTCAGGGTAGCATTCTTGGGCCTATATTGTATAACATTTTCACTTCGGACCTCCCTGATTTGCCTCAGGGTTGCCACAAATCTTTGTTCGCTGATGACACAGGCATTTCCGCTAAAGGAAGAAGTCTTCGTGTTATTTGCAGCAGACTGCAGAAAAGTTTAGATATTTTCTCTTCTTATTTACAAAAATGGAAGATTTCTCCCAACGCTTCCAAAACTCAACTTATAATATTTCCACACAAGCCTAGAGCTTCGTTTTTGAAACCTAGTAGTAGTCACATAGTCACTATGAACGGAGTTCCAATTTCCTGGTCAAACCAAGTGAAATATCTTGGATTAATACTTGACCAAAAATTAACTTTTAAAGATCACATTGAGGGCATTCAAGCCAAATGTAACAAATATATAAAATGTTTGTATCCTCTTATAAACAGGAAATCCAAACTTTGCCTGACGAATAAACTTCTAATATTTAAACAAGTTTTTAGACCGGCCATGCTTTACGCTGTGCCAATATGGTCTTGTTGTTGCACTACCAGGAAAAAAGCACTTCAAAGGATTCAGAACAAAGTTCTGAAAATGATTTTGAAGTTGCCTCCCTGGTACAGTACTACCGAGGTACATAGGATTTCGAATGTTGAGACTTTAGAACAAATGTCCAACAAAATAATTAATAATTTCAGGCAAAAATCGTTGCAATCCTCAATTGCAACGATTAATTCCCTTTATACTTAGATAAGATTTAGTTTTAGTTTTTAGTTTTAAGATATCAATTGTTATACTGACATGCAGGTTTAAAAAAAACCCTGTTTAAAATACTGAATTGCCAAGACAGGAACAATGTAAAAACACTTAGCTATATATCATAACAATTAAGGCTGGTAAGTTACTGCAGTAACTGGAGCACCTAGGTTAAAAATGAAATGTAATTTATTTTAAATTTGGAACAAATAAAGAGTTAAAAAATAAATAAAAAAGAGATACAATGTTTTAATAATAAAATGTTTGTTTGCTCTATTTTGTTAAACATACTGTAGCTTCTAACTTTTCAATCGCTATAGAGTTCGATGACACACAGTAAAATAAGAATGATGATTCTTAAATGTAAGTATATTCAGAGCATTCACAATCCTGGCGTACAAATCAGCAGATGGTAACAGTTAGCAGTGATAGATATAGCGTTCAGAATCTTTTGTTGATAATTCGGCTGGATTAGCTTTTCTCGGTGCGTTTAATTTTACTCTTGCAAACTAATACAACCATGGTTGCTTCCACTCACTTGCTATAAAAAATATTTTTTTTTTAATTATGAGATCATTAGACGTTAAAATGATTATCACTTCTTGTAAGTTACAATAAGAGGTTGTGAAGTATGTGTTTAACTCATAAAACCTGTCCATATTACTTTCAGAGAGTAACAATTGTCGATTTAAAGATTCGTGAGCGCTCACTCTGAGTGAACGCTCACGAATAATAAAATCGCTTATTGTGACGCTCTGAAAGCGAAATTGACAGATTTTTTTAGTCAAACTAATACTTTACAACCCCGTTTTGTAACTTACAAGAACAACATATTATTATAATATCTAATGATTTTATAATTCCGAAAAACATTTGTTTATAGCAAGGGAGTGGAAGCAACCCTGAATACAACCTTTCACCAGCGGATCATCATTGGATGGTGTTATGATATTTCGTACTTGTAAGTTTAAAAAAGAGGTTGTTGTAAAGCATGTGTCTGACAAATGAAACCTGTCAATTTTGCTTTCAGAGTGTCACAATCAGCGAGTTTATGATTCGTGAGCGTTCCCTCGGAGTGAGCGCTTGCGAGTCGTTAAATCGCTGATTGTGACTATCTAAAAGCAAATTTGACAGGTGTTATGTGTCAAACACTTGACTTTCAACCTATTCTTGTATCTAACTAGTACAAAATATCATTATAACATCTAATGATTCCAAAATTCCGAAAATATATATTTTTATATCAAACGAGTGGAAGCAAGCCTGCCTTTCACTACACTTTTTACGCTCACCATAATTTAATTTATTTACCACCTGGATTGATAAGCTCTTACCGGTTTTATGGCAGTGTTGTAAGAGGCTCTGATTTAGAATTGATTACATTTCAGTTGTTTGAAAATTTGTGTTAAATCTCTAATATTTATTTTCAACAAAGCAACATACTAATATATATGAATTATAATATGAGTACAAGCTATTATTCTTTTTACAGGAATCAATTCGCGAGCTATTCGTTAATATTAATGCGTCATGTTTACAGAATAGTTTCAGCAAAGCTGCTAAATTTTCTATTCCTCAAAGGATCGCTTGGCCTCCTACCCAACATCAGATGTTATAATAAAGGACAATTTCAGAGATGTAAGAGCATTAATTAAACTGTTATATTCATTGAACAAAGGTTGTTTAGGAAAGCAGAATCTTTTGACACTCAGTAGTGAGGCATTGCATGAGTATAAAACATATTCAGCTTTGAAGTTGTACCGTAAAATGGGTTATAATTGATCAGTGGGAAGTACTTGATAGGAGGACGTACGTTTCGTATCTTCTGTTATGATACCAAAGAGATGAACTAGCCTACGGCTAAAAATCCCTATAATAAAGCATTAAAAAATATTATGGTACCACATAGAAAGTCGTAAAAAACCTAGAAGCATAGAGGTATGTACAGCAAAATTTTTGTAAATTTACTTTTGCCACATTAATGTATTTCCTGGCCTTAGTTGAAACATACACAATACAACTTTAATCTTATGTGAAATGTGCAATAATCCATCGTTTTGCATTGTATTGCATTGAATTTTACAAACATCTGTAAGAGATGAACTAGCCTTCGGCTAAAAATCTATTATAGAGATTTCTAAGTCTAAAAAAATACAGACATCTGTGTTTTTAAAAAACTGTGAGAAATTCAATTGAAATCAGCTGACTTATCAACGAACATCGATATAAATGTACATGAACGTGTAAATTTCAGTTTTAATTCAGTTAATTACTGATTGCTAAACGTGTCATTTAATATTCAAAAACCTGCTCCAGTTGGTAGTTGAAAATTACAAAAAAATGTAAGATCTCCTTCATTACATGGACATTTTAATCTTTTAATCTCATTTAATTTCAACTCTATTACAAGTAGATGATTTCCGAAAGCCACACTTGCTAAAAAATTACTATTCAACAGCAAAACACTGAGCATTAAACATGAAATCACATTAATTTATTTGAAGATGAGTTCGAAAATCAAAATGCTTGATATCAGTGCTGCAAAATCCCAACAATACACGGCGATATTCAAAATTCTGCTTTGGTCACTCATTTGAGCTAACAGTCATTGTCAAGGCAAACCATGATTCTGAACGCTAGAGATGCATTTTTTTTTCCTTTACGATACAAGGAACATGACTGCATAATTTATTTTGAGTAATATTATTGATGAGAATATGAACGGCCATTGCCAGAATTCTTTTTTTTTAAGCGAGTTTGCCAAATGTAGTGCAGTGGTTAAATGTTAAGTTTTCCTCACCACACCCCCATTTCTTTAACAGGAGCTGAGGTGACTGCACTGGGAATAAATCATTTGAGGTAATTAAATACATTGAACTTTACTGATAATGGACGAACCGAGTTTCCGAGCGTAATTATCAAGAATCGTTGTAGCAAGTTGTAAAGGCGATCCCTGTCTCGGCTCGACGAAGATGGCCTTTGCACGGTCAGACAATTGTACCAAAGAAGGAAAACATCAGTCATCCTACCATCCATCTACAGTTGGGCAGGAAATACTGTTTGCCATCCAATTTCAATATACTTCACTTTCTATACAGCAATTGACACCGTGTTTGTCCCAAAGATTCCGGAAAGATTCTCCAACTTGAACGGTCTATCGCTTGCTTCTAGGTAAAATGTATCTCTTCAACATGTTTTAATTCAGTTCAGTTTTTTAAGCATGATGATTTCATTCGATTGTTTAGTAGAGATGTCGTAAACACTCCAAATGCCGATTTGATCCTGGTTTTCAATCATTTTTGGTGCGTCAATAGTTTATGGTAGCACTAATTTATTCCATCCTTTAGTATAATCCATACCCGCCAACGGCAATCCATCGTAGCAAAAACCTTTATCAAAAATAACGTCTCACTTCCTTCATTCATCATTCTATATTATGCTTGTAATAGATGTCAAGCCACCTGCACGCCTTGCAAAATATACATCAAGACTTACACTTCATTATCGCCTATCTTTGTTCCAACCGGCCCAGCCTGAGCTAGAACGCTCATCACCGCTAGCAAAAGTACACCGAAAAACTTCATCACTCCCGTAATTGATTAGCACCTCGAAGAAAATGGTTGTGAATCGGTAGTAACATCGTTAACTCTCATTTATAGAAGATTAGTTGCCAAAGCACAAAATATCTCAAGATAAGCAGCTCATAAACTGACATATTTCGATAAGATGTAGCGTTGCGTCGAAGTAAACGACACCATATAGAAGAGCTTCAGTCTCAAGCAAATCAGTGACGCGTAAGCTATTATCCTAAAAATACGCGAACTTTGCAAAAAAAATAGCCTTGATTACCAATCATACCGAATTCAAACTCCAACCACCTAAACGTATATTTACATAATAAGCTGATCATATTTTTCATCTTGGATGTAACGCTCTTACGCAAGTTTACGCCTACTCTCAACATAATTTTCTTTAAAGTACTTCCAGAGTTTTTTTTTTTCTTCATTTGATTTCCGTCGATATTGTTTTCCGTACTGACTACCAATGCTTCCGATGGCCAGGTAGGTAGCTCCCACACTTGAACCCTAACTATCGACCCATCAAACTCATGGACCAACGTCTCTACTTCCTTTCTGAAGGAAGGCGTGATTAGAGATTTTATGTCTCAGAAAATTCCGACGATGCCGACTGGGATTGAACCCAGGCCCTTTGGAGTGAGAGACAGTTATTACACCACTAAGTCTATCAATGCATGAATTATATGGTATGCACAATAATATTTATGCTCAAAGATGTTGACAAAATTTCTAGACCAGACCGGGAAACAAACTCACCTATCTAAAGACCAATAATTAAATGAAAAAAAAAACAATTATTTACTTATTGCATGACATTAGGAAAACAATCGGATTGTTCATAATGAATGAAGTGGTAGCATTTATTTTCAAGAGACGCAGCGAAGAAGCAACTTCATCCAGAATGAATATGTTTGTACAAAACCTTCACCTGGCCTATATCATTGGTGTAAATCAAACTAGCTTTTATTAAGCTAACAATAATTTCATAATGTATGTAATATTATAATGCATTGTTACATATTATATTATATTACATCATATTAAAAAAAAACACATAGCACAATTAACATCACCTTCAACTAGTGAAGCTGTTGCACGGACTGAACACGTAAGTTTTTTTTCTCTGTTCGGGACCTAACACCACTGCGACCAGTAATTTGATCTATTGTAGTAGAACACTTAAGATGCAATACTTTTGTGAGTTTTCCAAAAAATAAATTCCACCTTTCATCGACGCATCATTTAGATCGCTAAAAGCTGCCGTCATTAGATTCCTAATTCCATTTTGCATCTGAATTGCAATGAATAAAACTGGGCTTGAATTTTGGAAAATGCAGCTACTAAATTGCACCAACCAACGGACAACACACCTAGTTTCCTTTTAATGAAAAGCTCTAACGACTGGAGTGGAACCCTCACTTCATGACACACACACAATAAGCCAGAATGACAAGTGACGCTACTAGTCAATCAACCCCGAAACCAACCACATACAATATTTGAAAAGTCTTCCGACGTCCACAGGATCTGCAAATATGATGATGTATTACAGACAGTGATGGTAAAATCATTAGCAATTTTGATATTTTTCCGCTCTCATACGCGCTCAATATCACGCGTGATATTGGAGCAAAATATCATGCTTGATATTGATTTTACAAGCTCCTTTGATATTGTGAGACTATTCCCGAGCAAATTCCAGCATTAAAATGACAACAAATTGAAATCAAGTTTTGATATCAGCATCAAACTGAAATCATAATTTGATTTCAGTTTACGCAATTGACAAATTTGATACCTAATTTTGTTTAAATTTTGCTGTACATTTGCTCTTCAGAGATATGTTGTTGCGGGTTTGTTTTCATTGCCTTAGCATAACCTCAAATTGAATACTTGTTTTGTTATCAACAGAAAAAATGGATAACAAATTTAGTTTTCAGTTTGCTCTCACTGATAGCAGAAATAGTTTTCAATGTGATTTCACATTCCAGAACGTAAGAAAAGTAGTCAACATAAAGGACTTTAAAAAAGATTAGTATCATCGAACTTGACAAGCTTGACAAAATATCAGTGAATAAATAAAAAAAACATCAAAAGTTCTGGGGGGGCTCTAGATAATTCTGGAGGAGGCCTTGCCCCCCTGGCACCCATAATAGCTACGCCAATGCCTGAGTAATCATTATCAGCGAAATCACAACATCAAATTTAGAATTCAGACTTTGTTCGGGTTCCCAACGCGTTAAGTTGAAGGCCCACGCACATTAGATCCGGATCGGACGCGTTGCGGCAAAGTGACAACTAAATCTATTGTCTAACTGTCTCGTGTTTTAGAAAAAGCAGGTATAATAATGCTCTCTTTTTTCTCTTCACTGATGGCAGACACGAAGCGGCTACTGCCAGCCGTTATGGAAATTTCGGTTACGTTTGGGTGTAAAGAAAAAATCATGAATCTCAATCTCACCACGGTTTGGTGAGTTTTGCAGCTGGTAAGTTTTGTTAGCTTGAAATTTCGGGCTGCGATATCACAGCTTGCAATATCAACCGCAGTTGTTTGCATGTTGATTTTTGTTTACGAAAATCAAACGTGATCTTGTTCTTTGGTAAGATTTGATATTTTCCCAAAACTGATTACAGATTCTGGAAATCTTTTGTACTAAACACCAAGTTTATCTTACATGCCATGCGTAGGCGCATTAAGCGTAGCATTTCTGTTCACAAGCAATTTCTTACATTTTCGTCAGCAAATAATAATCTTAAGTCCTACCATGAGGATTACATGGCAGGATCCTTTTGTTCAAAAATAACATTTTAAATGTTTGGTATAGTGAACAATCTCATTGTGTGTATGTAAAAATGTAAAACATTAAAAATGAAAAACATTAAGGTGATACTCTAAGGAAGCCTTAGCGTGTAACTTTAAAGGCACAAATGTCAGCTTCCACAAAACATACAAATTTGAAATTGGTACTCCTTGTTTGCTGTACTACTACAAACAGAGAGTAGAAATTCAAAATTTGTATGTTTTGTGGAAGCTGACATTTGTGCCTTTGAAGTTTCACGCTAAGGCTTCCTTAGAGTATCACCTTAAAATGTATTACTATACCACAGACAAACAGACATAACACATTGAATATTTCTCACTGTAAAACATCGTAGCTAATACATTACCGCCATCTGTTGAGTACACCGTGGTGGTTAGTACGCTGAACAGATTGCGGTAGTGTGTAAACGTCAAACGCAAAGGAATTGACTATGCGCGCCGCAGGTGGCGGTACTACCAACTAAGATACTTTTAAATTGACCGTTAAATGTGTGTTCGATGAACAACTTGCAAGTGTTATGTCTGCTTGTCTGTGACTATACATTAAATGTTAGTTGCATTTTCTATCATCCTCCGCAGCAAATACCGCAGCGAATGATATAAGTTGACCTCGCAGACGATGTAATAGTTATTTGTCTTTATTTCGTGTTCTGTCTACGCTTTCGACTATAGGGTAGAGCGCTACTTCGTCGTAATCGCCCATTTCCGTTCTATCAATCAGAAAAAAGATCAATAATATCAATGATTTCACCGTGCACAAATCAATAAAAGGTTTGTTCCGATGCGTTAGTTCATTAGCTACAACATAAATCCTATTAGAGCGCATTGTATGAATAGTTACGCTCATTGTTCTCAAAACAAAAGAAGCGCTCCTAGCGAATCCCCTTTTTCTACGTTTATCCGTAGGACGAATAAAATCTAATGGCGTTTCAATGCGTTAGGACGGAATTGAAACTCGTAGGACGAATTTAGAATCAAGAAGCAGTATTAGATTTTAAACAATATCTCAACAATTTGTGACTCTTTATCAAATCCAACGATACGTATGGAAAGGTGAATTAATTTAGAAGTCATCATTGACAATAATATTCCATTTTTTGTTCAAACCCGTTCAGAAAAGAGAGATAATGCGCGGGTTGTGCTTAGTAGGACGTACATCGTAAGGGTTAGGCAAAAAGTGTGAGTTTGACTTTGTACTGTAGTATTAATGGCCCTTCGCTCATTTTCAACTTCTATTTAATTTTCATACTGCCGTACTCTAACGGAACTATCCACCTACCATCTTCTAAGATCATTCTCTAGCTAATAAATTATCACACTAAATCTTCATGTTAGATAGCATTTCCAACCAACTCTGAAACTTATGATATTAAAATTTATTGGCCGATGAGTGTTTTGCATATTTTTTCTCTTGATTTGTTTTCCATCAATCTTGTTTTCCGCACTGAGTACAAATGCTACCGACGCGTCGGGGTGGAGGGAGGCAGCTCCCACACCTGGACCATACATTTAAACCCACCAACTCATAGACCGGGGACCAACGGCTTTACTTCCCTTCCAAAGGAAGGTGTGATCAAAGATTTTATGCCTCATAAAATCAAAACGGCGCAGACTGGGGAGTGTTTTGTTTAGTTTTTGGACATTTTTGAAATATCAAATTGTAAAATATAGATATTGGGTGAAATTGATAATGATGAATTTCGAGTGACCTTCTATAAGATATTCTTATTAGGTTTGAGTTCCCAAAATGCTTGTACGAAATTAATTTTCAGCTGATATTACGGATTTTTTTTTATAAATGCAGTTGCGCTAACATTGGAAACATTCAAGCCATATTCAAAAAAATATATGCATATTGATTCAATAAAAAATTTTACTTTCAAGTTAAGGACAACAATCATTCCAACCCTATGATTTGTATGTTTGAAAAGTGATGCTGAATGCTATTGAACGTCAATTAAATAAAATTGAAAATACTGCAGAAAAATCGACTTTTTTTAAAAGAGAAACTCGTTAAAGCTAACATTGGAATCTCATAATGAATTCTATCAAGATTTCTCCTGATATCTATCACCAACCAACCAATTTTACAATGGTGTCCCCGTATCACAATAGTTAATTATATTTTGTTAATTTTTTTTTTTTTTTTTTCATTTCAAGATTTTAGGATTAGATTATACTCGATTTCTTTATTAAAGAGACTTTCAACCCCGGGCTGGTTCGTCTCTGAGCTGCTAGGAGGAAAACTACGATCGCGCATTTTTTTTTTTCCTTTGGTTTGTTTTTTCCGTCGATCTTGTTTTCCGTGCTGAGCACCAATGCTACCGACGTGCCAGGAAGGCAGCTCCCACACCTGGACCCTACCTATCGACCCAACAACTCATGAACCGGGGACCAACGGCTTTACTTCCCATCCGAAGGAAGGCGTGATCAGAGATGTTATGCCTCAGAACATCCCGACGGCGCCGACTGGGATTGAACCCAGGCCTGCTGGAGTGAGAGGTAATCACGCTTACCACTACACCACCGGCGCCGTTTCGATCGCGCATTTGAAATGTGTTGATCTTAAATCTTGATGACATTTTTATTGAGGATAATTATTATAACATAACTCTGTAGTCCCTATAGAGCAAAATGCCTTGAGCATGTGCAAAATTTCATGACTAATTATCAAAAAAAAACGTCATCAAGCCTTTTAACATAGTATAACATAGCAAAAGTGTTGAACAAAATTGTTAGTTTGAATGACCCATCAGACAAAGGGAATATTTTTTTTACTACATTAGTAAGCGAAGAACAGACGATTTGTGTATCGACTGGACATTTCTAGGGCGTAAAATTTAATCACATCCCGTCGGTAATTCCCTTTATGAATGTCTCTTCGAATAGAAAAGTAAAGCTCTGCTGCTCCGAAGCTGATAAAATAGTAATAGTTTCATGCTTTTCACTTCCACTACCATGCTTGTTGGACCGTTTGTACTCTAGATGGCCGCTGGTAAGCACAACGGACAACCTGGCGGGTGCGAAAGACAACAAAAACAGCAAGCATGCAATACGAGTAAACGTGTGTATGTGCATGTTCTACTGTAGAGTATAACACCGAAACGAAAAACTCCCACCATTAATAAAGATTAGAAAGTAAATTTATTATCATTTTTATCAGTTTACCTATATTAAATTCTCCCCTTCGTAGCGACCACCACAGCTACTATTCGTCTAGCAACATACCTTTCGTTGTTGGTTAAACCAGTATGAGCTAAATCTTCCCAAGCTGTCCATCCTGGTGTTCAAATATATTCTATACACTTTTCCATTTTGTCAGCAAAATTTAAGCTCCATAAAATATTGGAACTAAGTTGATAATGAAGAATATAGGGGAAGCTATGTAGTCAATATTCGTTTTACAAGGATGCTAAAAATACGTCATTAATGAATGTACACTACAAAAACGAGAAAATGGTTTTTGTACCATTAACCGTTATGTGCTCGACGAAAAAAAAAATGTCATGTAAATAAGGGTTAAAACGGTTAAATGTTCAATAAAAATTTGAAAAACGCTTATTTACTGTAGCAACAGATTTACTGTTCTGCCCGTGTTTTTTTTAAGTCAGAGGAGTGGACAAGTGTGTAGAATAAGCTTTTAAAAGAAGATTTTAAAAACATAACATCTATAGAAGATTTTAAAAGAAGCTTCTAAAGGAAATTCTAAGAGAAACGTGTACGATCAGACTGACTCAAAATTGAGTCTAGTCAACCTAATTTCGTCATAATTGGATTTACTCAAAAGTGAGTTGAACTTTCTGGGCAAAGCCGGGCAATTTTGAAACAATCTGAAGCATCTTTTGGAAGCCAATTCCAGATGCTTTTACGTCGCTCCTCTGACTAAAAAACATAGGCAGGACAATAAATCTGAATAACTGTGCATACCGTTTGAAAAATTCACGAATGTCATGTTAATTTAAGCGCAATATCGCACAAATCAGCAATGTTGCATACAAACTTGCAAAAAATTTCGATGTTAATACCAATTATTGCTGAAAATTAGACGAGGGGTGATTTTACGGAATGGTTAAATCTAGATTTTTTATCTGTGCAGTAAAGGAGCGTTTAATCGTTTTAATGGTACAAAACCCATTTCCATCTTTTTGTTGTGTAGCTGCTCCAAGTGGTTTCCGAAAATATCGTTTTTAAAAATAATGCTGTAGATTAATCAGGTTTATCTCGAAGGACATCATTGGCAAAATATCGTAAGGTCTAAATCAGTAAAAATATATACGAAACCTAAAGAATTCACATTTTACTCTTACAATAATCAAAATCGCAAGTAAACCTACTTGCTGAGCAGCAATAAACTATTGGAAGTTATGAAATGGTTTGTTAGTGGAATGCTCACAAGAGCAAACAAAATTATTTCTTTTTCCATAATTCCACTTAGCATTTTGTATCCATGACAGATGCGTTTTTCGACTACAATTTGCAGTTTTTATCAGCGTCATTTCCACTAAAGACCTATTAAAATCCAACCCTCTTAAGTACTCATCCCCTAGGTAAACATGTCACGGTCATTCAGGTGTATTTTGTGTGGATGGCCAAGTGCTGGTTTAACCAGTTTCCGAATCAAACTATATGCCGAATTAACAGGAGTGTACTGTACCATGATTTCAGAGCACTCCTGCAAGTTGGATTAATGGAGCGATGACGCTAGAATGCTCTTGCTCGGATGAAGATGACGATGATGATAGATGGAACGCGAGTTGATTTGTTTGTCTGACTATGACTGACATTGCTGGAACCATCCGGCTCTACACTATTCAGCAATACCAACCTGTATACCTATAGTTCATCGAAGCCGTTGCGTTTGACTGGGTCCGTTGTTGCTATTTGAATAGTTTGTGTGTAGTTCAGCGTGTATGAAAATCATTTTGCTGTCCTCCCCATTTTTCCAACGGAATGAAAGAGAACAGATATAAACTGCAGACGATACAGAAAGAGGGAAAAAATACATGCTAATAGTTTTTTATGTATCAGCTTAGGCTATCCATCTTTGCCAACTGGTGCTTCTGCTACTGCTGGTGGTGATGCAAGTGATGGTGGTGATTTGTGCTATTCTCTCATTCCGTAGTGCGTGGGACGTATGTACCTACCAAAACAAGTATGCAGAAGTGTGGTCAGCATAATTGATGCGAGTCTGTACGCGCATTGGGACCATTTCAATGGCCTCTTCACTGGGACGTACTGGGAAGTTTGGCTATCCAAAGCAAAGCAATTGGTCACCCTATCCACTCAATACTTGTACCACATTCCCTTGCCATAGTTTGCAGTACAGCACAATTTGACAGCAAGATCCGATGACTTTATTTGAGATTTAGTATATAAAGCGCTTTCTCGTAGTGGTGTTTTTATATCTCGAGACATGCGGGATTTTAATTAATTTTAACGAAGCTTAATTGACTGTCCATGTAGCGCTATATAGTAGACAGTAGGGTAAGTCATTTCAAGCACTTCTACAAACATTTTATACTCTATTTCATGAATAAATCTGCATTTTTTTATTGATGGAATAAACCTTGGTATGAACTATTAAAAGCATCGAATTGATATCTCCTATCTGTATTTGAAAAAAAAATCTTCGGAACCCAAACTAATAAAGAAGTCAAAGCTTTGTTTCAAAATAAAGCATTTCGGGTTCTAAATGGGCTGGCAATTAAAATACAACATATTTGATTTTTGATTTGATAAAGATTCACAATTTTTAAGATAATTTTTAAAATCTATCACTTTGTTTTGAAGCATTTGAACTAAACTGATGATTTATTCGCAAACGTTGGAATCAATTATATATTTGATATTTTTACTCGATATGACGAAAATGGGCGCTTATGCCGAAGTAGTTCTCTATCCTATTCAGTTTTATATTATTTTTATATTTTCAATAAAGGCGTAAAATTAAAGACCAAAAGAGCATCATATAGTAATTTCAGTGTTGAATACCACAGACCACCAGTAGATATAAACCCAATTTAATATCTTCTATCAGATGTAGCTAAACCATAATGGTTTTTAAATGATAATAATTTATTTTGTGAAACAATAGTAAACTACTAAATTATCCTAAACAGGCTGAAGAAAGGTGTGTCGAAGATTCAGATAAGATGCCGGAAAAGAAAATCCACGGAGGATAATATCCTGGTAGTGATCGAGCGCAGTCACGGGGAATCCGATATTTGTAAAGAGGATTACGATTTAATTTCCATCATATTGGGCATTTTGCGCTAAAAATATACCCTCGGAACTTGTATTGGGAAATGATGAACTATTCGGTTTTGATACATTGCTTTGATTGCAAGCATTCGATTCTAATTGAAAGGACCCGCTATTTATACCCTTCTATGGGCACCGACTGGGATTGAACCCAGGTCTGCTGGAATGAGACGCAATCACGCTTACCACTACACCACCGGCGCCAAGCATGGGCCCTTGGAAAGCATGGATTGCTAAATGGCGTTAAGCATCGATTGCTGGCCTCTGCACGTTGTCCACGTTTCGAAAATGCTCATATTGATGAATCTTTGATAGTTTTTCAAAAACCGGTAGTCTTCATATGAGAATTTAGAAACAGAAAGCCGTCAATTTTGGCGTCAATAATAGATTTCTGACCTCAACTTTTCATCTCTCCTACCAATATATCCAATGGGTTGGTAACAACCCCTGGTCCCCCCTGCTCTTTAAATGCGTATTGAGGTCTCCAGCAACTGTGCAAAATTTGAACGAATTTGGATATACTCTCGATTGGCGGATGAATTTTAAATTTTGTATGGGCAAATGTATGAACAATGTCACGATCGTATTCATTTGCTTGCCCAAAATCCAAATATTGTTCAAATTTCACCAAATCTCTGACTTTGATTGACTACACAAAACCCATTTGTCCAAGACTGAAAATCGATTTGATCTTTCTACAAAAAGTTACCAATCTTTCATTTTAGACCAAGTGTCTAAATGTAAATAAATATTAGAACAACTTTTTTTATCATAAGTCTGCTGTCTTGGACAAAGTTGTTCTGCATAGTATTCCCAAAATATTTCTAAGATTTGAAAAAATTGTACAATTTTCGAGCAAATTAATAGGGTCGATTCGTTCCCCATAATTTTTTTTGCAAAAGCCGGTAATAGCCATCATTGCTTTAGACAACTGGAAGCTGCTATCTTGTATTTCAAAATGGCGTCAACCATCACTTCATGGCCTCTACATATCATTTACATTCCCAAAATACCCCAATAAACTTTATTTTTCCTTAAACCGAAATACGCCAACTTGAATTTTAGAAAACCGGAAATTATTGCGGACTGCAATATGACAGCGTATTTATATATTAGACGAAACGAATATTATAGCATGTTAAATCTCACACTTAATCATGTATCTTGATCACAAACTTCCACATGTTAAATACCGTCTCTTCCATGAAAACTGTTTTTAAAAATTTTGATCTTTTGTTGGATTTGCATCTTTTTTCTGCCATTTAATAAAAAATGAGTTGATTAAAAAAGATCGATTGAAAAGGGTCGCTTAAATCAGTGACTGGACAATTTTCCAAAAAATTGTGTGATTTAAAATATTTCAACGGTGTAATTTTGATTTTTCTAATATTTTGGTAGATCGCTTAAGCGGATCTTCGATTAGGATACTCCAAAATAACATTATACCATGAAACCTGAATGCTAACCTTCCATTTGGTAGTCAAAAGAATTACAAAAAAAATGTTTGTATTACGGATAATATGAAACACATGATTGAGATTTTTTATTTATTTTATTTTCGTAGCCATAACCGATTTCTAAGTTCATATTTAAACATGTTGTCATAAATATTATCAACTTTCAGTTTTCTCCTATCAAAATAAATATCATTCGTGTCTATAAAAATATGTTCGATGTGTAGGAATTAAATATCGTAGAAATTTTAAATGTAGTAATTTAATATGAATATTAAAATAATAACTAATTATGTCATTTATTTAACTGCTACAGTAATCATAACATATTGATTACATATTTTGTTTAATATTAACAGAAATACCAATATCTATGTTATTTATTTCCTTCAAATATCATTTAGATCTCATTTTTGTTATGATCATAGGTAGAATCTTTACTATAGATATCTAAAGTTGATATGGATTAGCATTGCATAAAAGGTAAAATATCAAGAAATAATAGCGAAAAATAGCATGCCAAATATCATTTGAAAAACAAATCCTGATATTTGTTATCAAACAAATACCTTTAACCTTTAGTACTTTGTTATTGATTCGATACCACAATTGCTAAATTTGCTATTGCAACTATATTGCAGGTGTTGGGCGATGGAGTTTTCTTTCGAAGAGTCTTTTGAGCACACCTGGATTTTGTATTTCTGAGCGCAAGCTAAAAGCTGCAAGTTTATTAATAAATTGATTTTTTTAGTGTATTGGTACCTACATTGGTACCTACATTACCTTACTATCTCCTTACGTGCCCAACAAGAATAATTCAAGCAATGTTTCCTAGGGTTTTCATAACCCCAAAATAATCATCAGCTCTCCTCAAGAAATGATTATGAAACGTTCCCTGGTACTGTTAACCTATTCGGGTTTATAAGGAATTATTTCTCGAAATTCATAGTAATTCGAACTACTTACTATCTCGTTTGAATAGAATAACAGGCGATAAATTTGGTAAATAAATGGCCAAATTCTGGCCGAACGTTCTGAAAACTCACTTCAATTATAATTCACTTTGCTTTTCTTCTTCTATATCTTTCTATTAATCGTTTGACCCGAGTGCAGACTTCATCCCTTCTGACGTCTTACAATTCTCACACAACGATAGTTTCAGCTGTCATCTTGGTCGTCGTTCAGCGGGTTTCATCCGAGGGGTGTCCAACTGAGGAATTGGTTGTAAGGGGTTGGCGCGAAACACCGTAACAGTTCCCCGACCCGTAAGGCAGGTTAGGTATCTCTGGTCCTGTCCTGTGGACCATCCCGTCAGCGGTCTGCACTACAGCATCACGATGATCTTGGCAACTCGTCCTCGAATCCATCCGTTAAGAATCTTCTCCTCCACGATGATGACCAAGTCCCCGACCGCGATTTGCTCCGCTTTATAAAACCACTTTGTTAGACGTGCGATAGTCGGAAGGTATTCCCGCACCCACCGGCGCCAGAACTGGTCGACCATGGTTCGGCACAGATTCCAATCGTTCCTGCAGGCAAGTTTCGGGTCCGCCAGTGTTTTTGGGGTCTGTATCACACCGTTTGAGCTCATCATGAGAAAATGGTTTGGTGTCAAAGCTTCTTGCTGCGCCGTCTAAAAAGGAATGTACGTCAGAGGCCTCGAATTCACCACGCTTTCTGCCTCCACCAGCAGCGTTGCCAACGTCTCCTCGTTTGGTGTCCATGAGGTGTCCATAGCAGCGAGAGCCGTTTTCACCGACCGTACTAGACGCTCCCATGCACCACCCATGTGAGGCGCTCCAGGCGGATTGAACACCCACTTTGTGTTTGCGTTGGTGAACGTCTTGGCGAGCTGGAGGTCAATTTTGTCCATCTCCTGCTTCAGCTCGTTGCTCGATCCCACGAAGTTTGTTCCCCTATCGCTGCGAATCTCAACGGGTGCTCCTCTACGCCCGATGAAGCGCCTGATTGCCATCTTACAGGACTCAGCTGAAAGTGCGTGAACAACCTCAAGATGAACAGCTCGAGTGGTCATACACGTGAATAGTGCGACCCACCGCTTAGCGTTACTACGGTTCACCCTTACCCCACTTCGTCGCTTCGTCCACAACATTTTTCTTCGTAGATACCCAGCGCCACTGCTCCGGCTTCGATTTAGACAGGATCTCTCCGACTCTACATGCAACGAACTGCCGATAGTTTCGATGATCCGAGTTTATCCAGGCTAACACCGTCTTCGAGTCGCTCCAAAAGACTACTTTCTCAATCTCCAAAGAATGCCCGTTGAGTATGGTTTTGGCAAAACGTACTCCGATCATAGCGGCCATCAGTTCCAGCCAGGGGACAGAATATGCCTTGAGCGGGGCCACCTTTGATTTCCCTCCAACCAGCGCTACTTGAATCCCGTCAGGAAACACGGCCCGCAGATATCCAACGCACGCGTAGGCTTCTTCACTCGCGTCAACGTATACGTGCAGCTGCAATGAAATAATGTCCTTGACCGAATGCTGAGGAAAGTAGCAGCGCTGAATGCTAATCTGATCCATATAACGAAACAAATCCGTCCACCGTCTCCACTTCGCGCGCAGCTGCTGTGGAATCAGTTCGTCCCATTCCGTCTTTGCTCTCCACAGATCCTGGACCAGTATCTTGCCATGGATGAGGAAAAAGCTTAGCAGTCCAGCCGGATCAAACAGGGTCATGACAACCCTCAGCGCCTGTCGTTTGGTCGGGTGCTCCGCACCTGTTGCCAAGAAGGTGGAGTACGTGAAGACATCTTCATCCGGTTTCCAGTATACTCCGAGCACGCGTTCAGTATAACTGTTCTTTTCCAGTTGGAGACACTTCTCCGTGGCTGGGTCGCTCTCCCCGACCCGTGCGAGAACCTCTTTGGAGTTTGAAAGCCAGTTCCGCTGATGAAATCCCCCGCGAGAGTGGACATGTTTGACCTCGTATGCCAGCTTCACTGCTTCCTCCACATTGTCAGCGCTATCCAAGTAGTCGTCTACATAATGTTTCCGAATTATGGCGTCGGCTGCTGCTGGAAACTCCCTAGAATGTTCTTCTGCGTTCAAATGTTTTACAAATTGTGCTAAGCACGGCGAACACGTTGCACCAAATGTAACGACGTCCATCACGTACACCTCGGGTGCTAGCGATGGATCATCGCTCCAGAGCAATCGTTGCGCATGTCGATCTTCTCGCCGCATCCACATCTAATGGAACATCTCCCTCAAGTCCGCACACAGGGCGATCCGCTTCTCCCGAAAACCGAAAATTACGTCCAGCAACGTCTTTCGAAAGTCCGGCCCTTTTAGCAGCATTGTGTTGAGTGAGATGCCATCTACTTTTGCAGCCGCATTGCAGAAAATACGGATTTTGGAGGGCTTCTTGGGATTGATGACTACACCTAGCGGCAAGTACCACGTGCGCTGCGGATCCGACTCGTCGAGCTCCTCCGGGGTTGCTTTATGGATATACCCTTTCTCCTGAAATTCACGCATCTGCTTCCTCACACTTTCACCCATGGACCCAAAGGTTAGGACCAATAGCGTGGAAGGAATTTATCGAAAAATCATGGTTCTCGGTAATAGAATGGAAGTGCACGCAGTAGTAGGTTTTTTAGATTTGTGGGTAGTTATATTTTTGAGTGCATGGGGGAATGCTGTCAACAATGCTGTCGGTTTGTTTACCAACAATAGCTGACGTTTTGTTTTAACCTAACTTTTTTCCTAACCTGAACTTCAGAGCTATTTACCTTAAGTGAATCCGACTTCCACCTCGAATCAATAGACTACCCATTAGTGATATCAGTTCAGCCGTCGCTTTTGCTTCAGCGGGCATCAGACCCATGGTGATGTACGTGGAGATGCCTTTGGCTGTTGATGCACTTAGGGTTCGAGCTGCTATTCTGACGTTCATTTTTGAGAAGGTGTTTAGTATGACAGCTGACTTTAACAGCTTTGGCACAAGCCGAGGTACCTTCGTCAAGTCAAGGTAGAACATATCTTTGATGTGCTTGAATGATATTATTTGATCGTTTAGCAATATGTTTTTAGAACACATATTATTCCGGAAAGATTTAATCAGGTGTGGGCTGTCATAAAATACGGTTATTTGATCATCGCCGCTTTCGAAGAATGGGTTTTCGCTTGTGATTCCTAAGCATTCGGCCATTTTAACGTTGGTTGGATGTTGATCCATAACCAGGGCAACAGGACGGAAACCAGCGTTTTGAATGAACTGAATCGCTTCATATGTCAGCTCCTGTTGCCTTTCATGTCCCAATGTAGAGTTGGCTAGAAAATAGCCGATTACTTGCTTATATTTAGTGAAGACGCTTCGCACCATGATAACAATTGCTTCAGTTGCCAACTTCCTCGTATCGTTCTGTTCGGAATCACATGTATTTACAGAATCCTGGAAACCGTGGATCATGTCACTTTTGGCGTGAAAGTGCAGTCCAGCTTTGATGGCCATCCCATCTATGAGTATTGCTACGACTCTTTCCTTGGGACTCATCGTTTCAGCTGCCTTCTTCATTTTGGCCAAAATCGCCATGTTGAAACCTGGGCTAATAATTGTTAAATTGTTCTAGGATGCGGTAGCGTCAGCACACCAGCAGCCCTCAAAGTTTTATACGCAGCAGACTGCCACGGTAGCGGGTACCGCGCTTTTTTTGTTGCTGGCGCTTTTGCTGGCAGTTGTGCTGTCTGTGTCACTTTTGACACCTGTTCTGGTACAAATTGCTGTCTTTTGCTCTAGTACCGGGTGCACCAGGTACACTAAAAAAAAACAGCTAGGTGAACCAAAAAAAAAAATCGCGTGAAGGAGATCCTTACCCTTTGGGTCCATGCTTTCACCGATGAGTGGATCGTTCTGCATACGCCTTTCTAAACACTGCAATTGCCGAAATGCCATGTGGTAGCTGTCCGGGAACTCAAAACAGTCGTACTTCCATAGAAGCCCAGTCTCGAATCGCTAACCAACTCGCTTGGTGGTTTCCCTTAGGATCCGGTTAGATCGTTGAACCTCTGCAGACTCCGGACGGGCCACTTCCATAATCCTCAAGCTCTCGATCGAGAAAGATTGCGTCACGAGCTTGTGCAGCGTCTGATCGTTCTCCTGGCACTCGCAGATGTGAAAACTGCGGACTCTCTCCGTTGATCTATCCTGGCTGGATCCGTAAACCATCCATCCCAATCGTGACTTTGCTGCTATTGGTTCTCCCGGCTGACCATCACGTAGCTTGAGCGTCGATGTAACGTGCGCATTATCGTTCCCGATAAGGATACGAGGCAGCGCTTGATCGTAATCGTCGATCGGTAGGCCCTTCAGGTATGGAAACGCACGTCTGACAAAGAATGCCTGACCAAGCCCGTCCTTCCAGCGATCTCCAACGTGACCCGTTGTGAATTTGCCTCCGTCCTCTTAACATTTGCTGTCCACTGAAGACACAATGGTTGCGTTTCTCCAGCAACGCCTAGTTGCTTGACCACCTCTTCGTCGACCAGTGTTTTCTCCGACCCATCGTCTAAAAAGGCGTACACAGGTACGGAACGATTATTTCCGTACAACGCACGGGTACGATTCGAAACAGCGTTGTTTTACCAGTGAAATGGTGATTAGTGACGGCTTTGGAACTACTCAGCTTCGATTCACATGGTTTTTGTTTGACCCCGCTCTTCTCTGACTTGACGTTGTTTCCAGGTTTATTTTCTCGTTTTTCCTGTTTGCCGTCATCCCTGCACTGCTTGGAATCACTTTGGTCCTGCTTGGAATGCATCATGGGATGATGACGTCGCTGGCATCCATCTATGTCACATTGTTTCCGTATCTTGCAAGATCTTCTTCCATGTGCCCCAAGACAAAGTCGACACATGTTGAATTGTTGAATCGTCTTCCAGCGCTCGTCAACGGTTTTCTGACGAAACTCCAGGCAATCCTAAACCCGATTCTCCGGATTCTTGCAAATGAGACACGCCGGACTAGTTGTTCGCGTCGTCTCCTCTGCTGCTTCTGTTTTTCTCACCACTGGTGGTGAGTCTTCTGTTGTGTGGGCTCCGCAGAAGTTCTTATCCTTACCGCTCTTCTCCTTTGTCAGCCGCTGCTGCTGCCTCGGGTCATACTGCAACGTAACTTCGGTTGCTGCACGCACTAATGTCTGCATATACTGGGCAAATGAACGAATGTTTACCTCTCCACAGCGTTGTTTGTACAGCGACCAGTCCAGCTTCATGTGTACCGGAAGCTTCTCTACTAACTCGAATAAAAGCATCGGGTTGTTGGGATGCGCTTCATGTCTTCCAGCTTCTAAATGATCGCTGAGGTTCTGTACCGCCATACCAAACCCGATCAGCGTGTCAAGTCTATCCTGCTTCGGTGCTGGAACTCCACGAATCCTCTGCAGCAACACGTGAATCAGCAGCTCAGGCCTACCATACAGTGTCTCCAAAGTAGCAAGAACCTGTGGAACACCTGCTGGCAATAGCAGTCGACTCCGCACCGATTCAAGTGCATGCCTTTTCAGGCATCGCTGCAACCTCGCCAGATTTTCCGTGTCAGAAAAACCGCACGCCTGAGTAGAGTTCACGTACGCGCTGATGAACGGCGGCCAATCCTCAGGATTACCAGAGAAGGTTGGTAACTCCTTGACCATCACATGTCTAGCTGCCAATTGTCGCGGTGTTGGTCCCTAATATGCCGGTCCCTCAACTTGTGGGTGTTGTTCCGGTTGTGGCAACTCTGCTGGATTGATCTCTGGGTGATACGGGTTGGTGACCTGGTTGTCCTCGTCTTGGATGGGCAGGCATTGATGTCCTTGGACGCAATCCACCTAGTAGATCGACCACTGTCAACAAACCACTTCTTTGATCAGCACTGTTTTGGTTCACTTCATTCAACCCGGACGATAGCGTGGCACTTTGTGAACCCGTGTTCCCGACTTGCCGTACGACCGACGTAATACTCACCGTGGGCTGCCTGACAGGCAAGTGTGAGTCAACATTTTGGACAAGGGGAATCGGAGATCTAATTGCAGACAACTGCATTGGAGTGGGTCTACTAAAGCTAGGACTCGACATTGCGGGGGGAGCCTGTGGAAAGCTTTGCTTATTCCTACCAACTGTCGATACAATGGTGCTTTCTGCCCGACCGATAATTCCTCCTAACGTTGGCTCCAAATCTAATTGTCCTAACGAGTTACCTGACAAGGCCTTATCAAGAACTACCTGAATGCTAATTGGTCGCTGCATATCGTCCTGCTTAGCTGATGTCGTTCCGGTCTCTGTCGGCGTTTCGCTGTTAGTCGGGTCAATCACCGGAGCCTGCTTCGTCGAGGCTACGATCGTCGAACTGAGTGCTTTCCACCGTCGCACTTTGCTGGATGAACTCTGCACGGATTCAACGCTTCTATTGTCGTCATCATCACCCCCATCTAGCTCTATTATTTCCCGCAGGCGGAATGATTCGTTCATCACCGTCTGCTCCAATTGCAACTCTAGCTGCTCAAGTGCTGCTTCGTCCTGCGCCTTCTTAAGTTGAACCATCATTTCTGCCTCCTTGTGTCTGCGCTCTTGGTCTTGTCGCTGAAGATTCAGCTGTTTCGCCGCAAGAATTTTCTGAGCTTCCAGTCTCTCGAGCTCTAATCGTGCTTTTACCGTCCTGCTGGAACCCGACGAAGCAACGCTTCCCGCCTTGCTCCCCGCTTTAATACTGGGGGCTTTTACCACCGATGCCTGCACGGATCTCTGGCAATTCGGACAAGTAAATACACGGTCGACCTCGGCGATACTATCATTAACGCCCACGCATTCAAAATGCCACCAAGAGCCACAGTGACAACAGCTCACCATCCGGTCATTGTCGGCCGTCTCGCAGGCCTGGCAGTGGTGTTTTGCACTTTGAGTGTTTCTTGCACTTTGAGGCATCGTTGGTGTTTTATCCGAAGCCGATGTAAACAATCTTTTAGGTTGTTTGGCCATGGAGTTCTCTTTCGAAGAGTCTTTTGAGTACACCTGGATTTTGTATTTCCGAGCGCAAGCTAAAAGCTGCAAGTTTATTAATAAATTGATTTTTTTTAATGCATTGGTACCTACATTGGTTCCTCCTTACTATCTCCTTACGTGCCCAACAAAAATAATTCAAGCAATGTAACCTAGGATTTTCATAACCCCAAACTAATCATCAGCTCTCCTCACGAAATGATTATAAAACGTTCCCTGGTACTGTTAACCTATTCGGGTTTATAAGGAATTAATTCTCGAAATTCATAATAATTCGAACTACTTACTATCTCGTTTGAATAGAATAACAGGCGATAAATTTGGTAAATAAATGGCCAAATTCTGGTTGAACGTTCTGAAAACTCACTTCAATTATAATTCACTTTGCTTTTCTTCTTCTATATCTTTCTATCAATCGTTTGACCCGAGTGCAGACCTCATCCCTTCTGACATCTTACAATTCTCACACAACGATAGTTTCAGCTGTCATCTTGGTCGTCGTTCAGCGGGTTTCATCCGAGGGGTGTCCAACTGAGGAATTGGTTGTAAGGGGTTGGCGTGAAACACCGTAACAGCAGGAACAAATTTAAGATATTATTCTTTGATATTTTATTTACCTCTAATATCGTGCTAATACATATTATTTTATAATACCAAGATCATAGTTTTGTGTGACTGAGATATTTTCATCCTTAGAAGCATCTTTTAAACTCTTCTTTAGAAGCTTCTTTAGAATACCACGTTTTTCTTAAAAAGGTTAAATTCCTGTCAAATATTGTATTCTAGAGGATTGGTTCATCATATCAATAGCCACCAACTTTAAACATTTATTTTTTCCTTGATTTTTTTCCGTCGATCTTGTTTTGCGTGCTGAGCACCAATGCTACCGTCGCCAGGAAGGCAACTCCCAAACCTGGACCCTACCTATCGACCCATCAACTTATAGACCGGGGACAGACGGCTTTACTTCCCTTCTGAAGGAAAGCGTGATCAGAGATGATATGCCTCAAAACATCCCGACGGCGCCGACTGGGATTGAACCCAGCTTGTAATTGAAACCATACAATTGCAACAAAACGCATTTCAAAAAGTCACCAACTCTGCCCTGCGGTTTGAAGGCCTATTTGCAAAAATGGGAAACCGATATATACTATCAGCAGTTTAATAATGAAGTGCAGCTCGCCATAAATCATGGTCTTGGTCACCTTTGCTAATATTTACGAACGAAGCATGTGATTGCACAACAGCACAACTTACCTCACTGAGTGTCGATGAACATTCGCAGCGTATATCGTTCACCAGCCATTCCGCTATCATTTTTAATTAACAATTGTTTACTCCGAATTTCGTGGTGAATGTACCACATGTGAATGACGATGATTTTATTGCCGGAAAGTAACAGCGGTAAACTTTTAATCGCTCATATATAAAATGTTATTCGATTTCTGCCACAAAACCGAAAATGGTGTATCCTATCCGTGCTAGGCATTCACAAAGTTCGCAACGATTGCATAACACCAGGTCATATTTTTAGCATACCTTTTTTAACACGTAAAATGTCAACCAAAATTAAACCACCAAACTATAATGAACTTCAATTGTGCGTTTTTTTTCCTCTTATTTCCTGCTTCTATTTAATTTGAGAAAAAACCGTACGGAAATGCTTGACTATGAATCACGTAGGTATTTATTTAGGTGAAAACCTGTGCAAACCTTTGGAAAATCGAAATGATGGTAAATTTTTAAATGGGACGGCTTCACAACCATGTAGTCTTTCGATAGACATGTCTCGCGGCGAGTTGGATTTCCATTTTTGATGAGGGTTTTTTCAGGTTGGAAAATTTCTCGAATTCCAAAACGGGTTGGGTCGCACAACTAACAATTTTGGAAGTATCCTATAAACGCTAATTTGAGAACAGCTGTAAAAATTCAGCTGACAAACAAACCATCCATGTTTAAAATAGAAATTAATTGTATCATCACCGACCAAACAGTTGATTTCGCAATGAGCTTAAGTGGACGGTATTTGAACAGTAAAATAATTAAATCAATGCATACTATGTGAACATAATTCAATATACATATTCAAAGTGTTGATTGGGTGTATAAATTAGTAAAATTATAATTAAAAATCACACCAAACAAGCCTATCTTCGTAGACTTACAAGTACTTGAATATTCAATAGCCATGAAAAACCATTTCCGAGAATTATTGCATTTCCTGTTGAATAGCACATCTTGTGGCGAAAGCATCCCAGCTGTATAAACCGGATGACACAACAAGCGAATCAACAATAAGAATATGAAGGTGGCAAATTCAGACTGAGTACCTCCTCCCCTTGCTTGGGGGTATGTATTTACCGACAGAGGAAGTTGCAGTGCTCTGAAAGCGGAAAATGGAAGGAAATCGTTTATTTATATCACGTTCTGATACGATTCTTGGAAGATTGACGCTGGAAGAAGAAGGAACTAATCGTACAGTAATCGTTCTATTTATGCGGTGGGTGGCACCGTCCACTCACCGCTGTATCTAGGCTGTCCTTCAACAAATTATTCTAATTTCAGCCAAACTATTATCTATAGAAAATCAGCTCAATTGGTTGCAGGACAGCCGACACCGTTGACGGTACCCCCACTGCATAAATGGAGGGATTACTGTATTTCAAAATGTGTGTCGATGTGCAAGAGTAGTAGTAATAATAATGCCTTGGAAAAGCTGCGTTTTGCTGTACGATGAATAGTGCACCATAGCTTCAATATGATAAATTGCCGTAAATTATTTATGTGCATTAACCTTTATAATTCATCATTGAAGTCTGACATCCAAATATCCAATCTTGGTAGGAAAAATGAGTAAAGGACGATTCAAATATAACGTCCACTCTTGAGGGGGGAGGGAGTCTAACAATTTGTGACAGTACCTGTAATAGGCATGCGAAAAAGCGTGACAAAAGGGAGGGGGGAGTTTAAAAAATCCTGTCTATTTTTTTTTTCTTTGGTTTGTTTTTTCCGTCGATCTTGTTTTCCGTGCTGAGCACCAATGCTACCGACGTGCCAGGAAGGCAGCTCTCACACCTGGACCCTACCTATCGACCCATCAACTCATGAACCGGGGACCAACGGCTTTACTTCCCATCCGAAGGAAGGCGTGATCAGAGATGTTATGCCTCAGAACATCCCGGCGGTGCCGACTGGGATTGAACCCAGGCCTGCTGGGGTGAGAGGTAATCACGCTTACCACTACACCACCGGCGCCGTTAAAATCATGTCTATGTCATATTTGAATCATCCCTAAACTGTGCTAAGAATTACCTTAGTAGGGGAGGATGGCACCCGTAAAAAAAAATCCAATAAAAATACATTGATTTTTATTGTCATTGTAACCATGTTATTTACTGTCTAAACATTGGACATTTTTGTCCATCACCATAAAATCACAACGAAATTCATGGTTCATAACAATGAAAATCATGGTATTTGAGAAATTTACAGTAAAAAAGGGGGGTTGTTAAGCATCCTAACAATATAAAAAAGTGATTTTTCTCGAACAAATTTGATCTCATCACACTAATTTTCGTTGTTTGAGCATTGTATCGTTAAAAATCGAAATCCATTTTTTCTCCCGTACAATAATTTAACAATAAATTTTAATGTACTAGAAATTCAACAGTAAAAATCATTGTAATTTCGTTGTTTTATTATAATTATTTTTTTTCGGGTATACAACGCACCCCCTGGGCAGAACGCACCAGCTGACTTTCATTTGTATTTTTCATGGCTTTTTCGTAACTTTTTTGTGGTCTTATCAAGCAGCACTTCTAGCATAGTATCTGAACTCAAAATCCTGCATGATAAATCCTAGAATTGGATTTAAAATTCCAAGAAAAACTAAAAATAAAATGAAAAAGTGCGTCTTACCCCGGGGGTGCGTTATGTACTGTTCTCCCCTACCTATATACAATTGCGTCTAAAAGTCATTTGAAAAATGCTTTTTTAAATTTTTTTTTCCCCATTGATTTTTGTTAATTTGGCTTTTTGCCTGAATTACATTACGGAGACGGCTTCAAAGATGAGGGTTTTTTGAGCGAGCTTTAAAAATAAATGTACAATTTACATAAAGCGGCTGACCTCTGAGCCATTTGTCCAAAACACAATTGCGTGAGGTTTGAGAATTATTGATGATTTTCAGTTCATAAAATGTCTTTCAAAGTTTCAATTTAGCTATAGAAACTCTTAGCAGGTAAACCCTCTACTGCCGAATTATTATATTTTTATGCATGCTTTTATTCGAAAGGCCACCACAGCGATATGATAAAAGGATGGAAATTTGTTTGATCTGGATCAAGTTAGTTTGTCCATTTTGATTTTTTTTCTCAGTGCGCCGACTGGGAGTGAACCCAGGCCCTTTGGAGTGAGAGGCAATCACGCTTACCACTACACCACTGGTGCCGCTGTTGTTGGTTCTTGTCCATCTAAGTAACTGAACAGTTCCATTTCAAATTACGATTTTTTCTAAGTAATTGTGACTTTTAGCCATCGAAAGTCGATGTAAATAGCTGATTGCATTCTTCCTTGGCGTATTTGTCTTGCAAATGCCAATCGTTTGATATTATCCACAAGATAGGATAAAATCTACAGTATGACGATATGAGTTGCTGTCGACTAATTTTATGAATCATTTTTTGGACTGCCGACACAATGTCCAGTTCAAGATGAAGCTAAATATTATAATTTTTTACATTAGAAAACAACATTATATGCAAATATCAGCAAAGGCGTAGCCAGGTCAGAGGAGGTAACTGCCCTCCCCCCCCCCCCCCTAACTCAGCCGCAAATATATATTTTTAGATTTCCCGCATATTGAAAAATAGTTTAACTAGCTTTTGTCAACTTTTTTTTTATGTTTACCTTCCACATCTGTTTTAATTTCCGAACCAAATTGAAGTTAAATTCCTTATTTTAGTAAACCCAAAAAATTTTTCTTTATAATTACAGACTACAAAAATCCTCATGGTTCTTGGTTTTTGTTGAAGGACTGAGAATTATTATTCTGATTCAGAATCCAATTTGTAACTTTGATTTTTTTCTCATCCATTAAACTCCAATGACTTTCCCAAGAATCTGACATATTGAAATATTTTCAAAGTTCTTATAATTAGCTTGTTTTTCAACAGTCTGGCACATCAAAGATTGACAATGTTGGCTAGAATTCTAAAGAAATTTTTAGCTCGAAAGAAAATTTCAATGGGTTCTTAATAAATATTAGGGAATTTTAAGGAAAACCCTTGCAACATTCTAAGAAGAATTTTAACACAGTTCAGTGTTCTGAGGAAAGTTTTAAGAAAATTATTTTTCTTTTTGCTAAAATTTTTATTGGGAAAATTGAAAAAAAATGTTCTTAGAGATTTCTAGGCAAATTGAAAAGATCCGAGAGGGATTGTAAGACTTAAAACTAACTTAATTTTAATACGACTAGAAAAAACTTGAACTTGAAGTTAATCCCTAGAGTTTTTAAAAATTCTGGCACCCTGGATACATTATTTATAAACATGTTGTGTTTTTATACAAATTCATAAAATACCGATGACATATGCCGAAGTATGACTGAAAATTCACTTTTGGTTAATCGACGATCGACCTAGTAATCCATACGGTACAATAGCGTTCGGTATAATGGTATTCAGCTAATCGGCGTCTAACCTAATTCTTCATAAACATACCCCCCCCCCCTCCATTTGAATCCTAGCTACGCCCTTGAACATCAGTCTGCAAAATAAATCTAACTGGAGAAAATGTAAATCCCCTATTTAGAAACGATCGGACACTGTTCTGAACAGAGTCAAACAAAAGTTTGCCAATGTGATTTCACCATATCCTGAAGCGACGCACGAGGAGAAAAAATCTCCAACTAACTACGCTTTTATCGCTGAACACTGCACGGTATGGAATAAAAGATCTCAACAAACGTACAGCTAGCATTTGACAACATATACATACCCACATAAATATGCTTGAAGCTTGTCCCTGTTGTGTTCTATTCTGCTCATGCTGCGCCGCACGAAAAATCATATCCCACCATCACTCTCTGTCAGCAATGAATAGTGGCTGGAACTATAAAACTGCTTTTATATAATATGGCCTTCAGTGACTTTTACAGTCTGAAATTAATGTGTACAGGTTTAAGACGAAATAAGGATATTACATGTTTGTCTTAATATTTATTTTAAAAACACATACCAACATTTTGACCATTTCTATTAACAGGTACAAAGACATTGATATATGTTTATTTACAGTAAAGGATACGTTACAAATTCAACAACGGGGTGGACTTGATCAATTGAAGCTTTAAACGCTACAAGTCGGTCGTAGACATCAATATCATGATATTATTTATTCAAAGAACGTTCTGTTGATGGGTTTCTCAGTACAAAACAGTTTCACGCGCTGCCCAAAATTCGATTTAAATTCAAAGATGTTAAATAGCGTAAACATTTACCATCAAACAAACGATTAATGTAATTATCTTGAAAATGGCATTAATTACTAAACTTTGAGTCACTGAAGTTACGGTAAAATGTTCATAGCAATAAGAAACAAAAAGTCAGTTTCTGACATTTTTACTAAAATTTCACTTTGTATAAGCATATTTGTGTCACTTTTGGATTTGGATTTTGGAATAATTACTTAAAATTATCGAAACTTGAAAAGAGTTCTCAGGAGTAGTGGTTTTAATGCCATTACTCTGCCAGCGTCTACTATAAGATATTTTATGACACCTGAGTTGAGCAACGATTTATTTATTATATGTTGTATTTAAAGTGGTCCATTTAACTACTTGTTGTTCGGGACCAAAATTGAGGAACGATGAATCCGAAATGACTATGAAATACTTGACTTCAAACCTGCCATAATTCGCCACGGATGCGGTGTAACTCGCGTCAACTCCAAGATCTTCATCGTTGTAGAAAATGGAAGAAGCTTTTTGAAGCATAAATAAGGGTCAGTAGAGATGTTCAAAGCTTATCCCATTCTATCTGCACAATTCTTGCATCAATTATTTTTTTAATATCTGGGACACCACGACTTTTCATGTCGACTGAATGCGAGGCGTCTTATTGAAGGTCCCTATGAAAGGAGATCTCCGTTGGTCCCCGGTCTATTAATTTATGGGTCGAAAAGTAGGGTTCAGGTGTGGGAGCTGCCTCCTTGGCGTCGGTAGTATTGGTAGTCCGTACGGAAAATAAGTGAAGGAAAAAAAGGGGGATCTGACGATGTCGATAATAGACGAAGCATCATGTTGCAGTGTATTGTTCCAATAGTCATGGACAATCTTAGCCTGAATCAGATACAAGAGAAGATTTGCGTGATACTCTGATGGTAAAAATCAGGATTCCCTGCCAGAAGATCCTGTGTGGACCTTAATGACAAGCTCCGAATCATTTGAGAGCAGGTCAACGAATTCCAAGTGTTCATATATGATCAGTGATATTTCTCGATGTTTCTTTCAGTACAATATTTAAGTTATCTCTGGGCATAAGGATGCATTCATTTCCTAAAATGTATTCTCTTTTACTTTCGATAATCGAAGGTTCAAGTACAATCAATTTTACATACGCTGTCTTTCTACATCCCACATTCTCAAATTACCTGATCATAAACCGGACTGAAAATCCCTCAGGCATTAGTTGACTTCTCAGTGCCCTCAGGTGCCCCAAATTCCACTTTTCCAGGAAACCTGGGGTACAAATGAAAGCTAAGTATGTACAAGCAAAGTTTTGTATGACGGCAGCTCTGGGAAACGTTGTTTGGAGGTAGCCCCCATGAGATTTTTGAAAAAAGTCAATTTTTCAAAAGTCGATTTTTCATAGTTATTGTCGAAATACTACGAATTCATTAAAATTTAGCGGAATTTAGCTCTTTTATATTTTTTACAGATTGACAAGGGTCCAAACTAAATATTTGTCACTGCATGTT